>NC_133775.1:63325935-63430927 GCF_003597395.2 Chelonoidis abingdonii | reverse complement strand
TGCCAATTGTGTTTTTAAGTACCTTTGCCTGAATCAGGGACTAAGGTCCAATTTAAAAAAAATTAAAAACAAATTAAAAGTAAAATTTTTTAAAAATGCAAATTATTTTAACATTCCAATTCTTCCTGCAGGACCTGGCAAACACCAAGAACCCCAGCAGTCTGGCTGATGCAGCAGACCCAGGCAGTGAAACGGAGTGTGCTGCCACACCATCGTGCCATAAGCACTCATCTCCCGCGTGAAACTTCAGTGAGGCTATTCAGGTAAGCCCAATTAAATTCACATAGGCCAGAACCTGCAAAATGGAGCTGGTCCTTCACTCAGCCTGTCACTCGAGTTTCTCCGACACTCATAGTACCGTCTTCTTAGGTTGGCCTAGGTCCAGAGAAGAGTGGCCACACTGGAGTGTGAAGGGGGATCACATTAGCAAGCTAAGGAGTTGAGCTAACTTAAGCTTTAAGCCTCTGCCCCCAAGATGGGCCAGCAAACTGAAGTTAGGACCACCACCAGTCTCACATTAAGGGTTTTGTGTGTTGGGACAGGGCTCGATAAGGGCCCACTCAAAATATAACACAAAAATTCTGCAAGTGAAGACAAGGCCAGGTCTTATGCACGTAGGTACCATACTATGTAAGTAGGCCCTTGAAGTCACATGAGAAAAGTTAAGCAAGCACATTTAATTGCTTACATCCAGACTAAGTGTACCGGTGAAACCCTTGCTTATCGCTGGCCCTGAGGAATCAAACCTGGGACCTCTGAATCTAAAACCATGACTGGGGACTGCCCTGAGCTCTGTAACTGAACAGCTTCATGTCAGGATCGGCGTTTGTAGTGGTAGTGCTGCTCCCAACCTGGGTGTGTAAATAGAGTCATTAGTGCTTTGGAGGCGACAAGCCCGCCAATCCTGCAACAGCATGTAGAGCTGAAGTGGAATTCTCAACTAACAATGTTTTTGGTCTAAAAATGCCATATTCCTTCAAAAACAGAAACTTTCACCCAAAATATTGGTTTTGACGCTTGTTTGGAAAGGTAATCAGGTCCAGGATGGTAGGTCTGGTCAAAACCCCACCCTCAGCAGAGAGGAAATTAAAGCAGGTGGCTAGGGCCTTCTTGGGATGTGATAGAACAGCTTTGAATCCATTGCTCTGCCTGATCCAGAGCAGGACTTGAACTGCTCTCGCACATTCCCGGAGGGAAAGACCTCACCCCGCTTAATGGCTATTCCAGCATGGTGTTTTGCAAAAATACTTAAAAAGATCTTGATTCATTCCAATGCAGGACAAAAGCAATTCCAAAATCTCACATTTTTCCAACAGAATATGGGATTCTTGTTTATCTGGCCAGCCCTACTTAAACGCCCGTTTTAATTGCTATGAAGTTGGTCTCATTAGATCTTCCAGCGGACTTTCCCTGCTTAAGTTAAGCAAGTGAAGTATATTTTTTGCAGGATTGGAGCCCTAAATTCATAAAATTATGGGCCTGGATGGCTGGTGCTCTGACTCACTCTTGACTTACACGCATAAGTATTCGATGGAGTTACTCTGATTACATCCTGCCTCGTGTGAGAACAGAATAAGGCCCACATTTTTTTAAAATGTCAATTAAAAATCTAAGGCAGATTTCCTACATATGGAAGTAACCCCTTGGGGTGTCAGAGAGCTGTCGGGGGCAGCAAGGGCTGAAGATGGATGGTCTTTTTAATCTTCTAGCCAACCACCAGAAATTATGGGCTTGTGCTGGAATATTGGGTGAAGTTCTATCTATGGCCTGTGTTCATACAGGAGGCCAGACTAGAGGCACAGTGGTCCTTTGAATGTGGAATTTGATCGAACTCCTGGTGTCATTTAAGGAGCATGGGATCCATTTTCCTTTTCCCCAAGGGGCCCTGGTCCCAACCGGGGCACTTGATCTGAGATGTTGTGAGTTAGCAAAAAGGCAAGGATTTTTTTTCATATATGGTTTAAGCATGTCCTCGAATGCTCTTTTCCTCAAAATATTTAGCCTTAGCCTGGAGTAGACCTCACATAGAGCATCGGAACATGAGAGCTACTGGGTCATTTGGGACTGCCGGTCAGGGTTCCATACACAAAAAAGGTGCTGATATTTGCCTTGCATTTATTAGGCAAAACAGAATAGTTCTCCCTAGATACATGTCAGAACTGCCCCTGCATAAGGAAGCTGATCTGCTTTTCTTAAGACAATGATTTCATGGACCTTTCTTGAGATTGGTTAGAGCACTGCAATCACAGGCTAGGTCTGGCAGTTCACTTCTCGTTCCGCTACAGATCCTGGTGACTGAAGTAGGCCACTTAATCTCTCTCTATCCTCCAAAAAGGTCCCCATCTAGTTAAATTGGATAATAATTCTGTCCTTGTTTGTTTAACTAACTCTTTGGGGTGGGAACTGTCCCTGTAAGCACCAGCACGACGGATCCCTGACTCAGCTGAAAGCCTCTAATATGCTAACATTAATAATAAGGAAGCTTTAAGCGATCATTGAATTGAAATTGGTGAAAACTTACATTTGAAGACATGAGAAGACACGCGGATGGTGGATCTTTCCTTTAAGGCTGGGGAAGGGTCCATCTACACAGGTTGAATGAAGAAAAGATATTTCAATTCGAAAAATAAAACTCCATGAAGACTATTACAAAGGAAGTCATAACCACTTTGGAAAATGTGCAGCTAACATTTTTAAGAAGGTATTAGGTTTCATTGGTCAGACAATGAAATGAGGCTTTGTAAAAGAGAGCAATACAATCAGCGTAACAAATAGATCAAATGGGTTTTAACATTCTTGTTTTCTGGCATGGAGTAAACATAATCTGGAAAAAGACCCCAAAAATTCATGGGAATCTTTTTTTTAAATTCCTGCCCTCTTATGTTTTTGTTTTTCATGAAAAATGGAAAATAAAAAACCACACCCATTTTGATGTTCAAAATCACTTTTCAGTATATCAAATTTTTGTTTTGAAATTAATTGTTGGTAAAATAAATTCACTTTTTGAAAACATAACCAACCCTTCTGCAACTGAACTTTCTTACTGAAAACCAAAATGTTTCTAAAAAGTTTTTCAGGTTCCATACTTTGTGAAAAATTAAAATTTTTACGCACAAAAAATGTTTTTGGACAAAAGGACCATGTTCATCAAACATAATGAAAAAAAATGTGCAGACTATTTAATATGTTAGCGATAAATGCACAGGGAAATGGCTTTTTCAGCAATTAAGACTAAGGCCCTGGTAACACTAAAAAAAGCAGCCCAGCTACATTCACTCAGGTGAGAAAACATCCACAACTCTGAGTGCATTCATAAACCGACCTAACCCTGATGTAGACCGGTGCTAAGGAATTCTTACATCAAACTTAGCTCCCATCTCTTGGGGAGTGGATTACCTATGCCAAACGGGTGAACCCCTCCTGTTGGGGTAAGAGGGTGTTACATAAGACCAATGTCTATACAGAGAAACCTTACAGTGGCACAGCCTGACGATGCAAGCAGCGCCGCTGTAAGATCTTGTGTTGCCACTCTGTGCCAATGGAGAGAGCCTCCCAATCAACATAATTAAACCGCCACCAATGAGCAGAGTATTATATCAGTGGAGAAGACTCTCTGGCTGACATAGTGCGTGCAACCTACTTTTGCTAAGCCTAAACTTATGTCGCTTGAGGAGGGTTTTTTTCACACCCTGAGTGACGTAAGTTTTGCTGACATATTGATAGTGTAGATGAGCCCTGAAAGCACTACAGAGGTGCAGCTGTGCTGCTGTAGCATTTTCAAAGCGTTAGACAAGCCCATAGAGTAATACACTCTTATATTCAGCAGTTCATCTGCATTGCCTTGGTAATTCCCTACTGCCTGCTCCCTTGCATCCCCTCTCTCATGGCTGGTTTACTGGAAGCTTCCAGCAATTCCCATGAGCAACAATGCCACAGAATCAAAATGTTCTGCAGCATTTTACTTCAACATGACCAAGGGTAAGATTCTAAAGCGATGATGCATTTAGCACTAAGTCCACTGCGAACATTTTTAAAGCCAGAGCCAAGGCACAGGTAACACCTCTTTGGTAGCCCAATTTTCGTAACGCTGCTGCCACCCACAACTAAATGAGTTTCCAGCCAGCCAAAGCTTAGGCGCCTGAAGTGGGAGATGTTAAACTGGGCGAGGGAGTGCTGACCTCACCAAAGCATTGCTCAATCCTGTAGGGGAGCTCTGAGTACGCCTAAGACTGTTCGCGATCAAGCCCGCAGCAGGAGACCACGAGGCAAACGCGGAAGAAAGGGTTGGGAGCAACACAGCAACTGGCACAAAAGACGAGCTGGGGGCACAGCGAATGAAAAAGCGAGGGAAGAGAGATATTGAGCATGAGTAGGGACTGAGAGAGAGAGAGAGAGAGGTAGGTCCAAATGTGCAGCGGCAGTAAAAAAAAGCAAACAAATGTTGGGAATAATTAAGAAAAGAGATAGAATATAAAACAGAAAATATTAATATTGCCTCGGTCACAATCCATGATACACCCACATTTGAATACTGCATGCAGCTGTGGTTGCCCCATCTCTAAAAAAAGATATATTGGGAATGGGAAAAGGTTCAGAAAAGCAACAAAAAATGATTAGGGGTAATGGAACCGGATTCGTATGCAAGATTAATAAACTGGGATTTCAACTTGGAAAAGAAGACGACTAAAGGAGATATGAATAGGAGATCTTAAAAAATCATGAACCGTGTGGAGAAAGTAAATAAGGAAGTGTATTACGCTTCCCCGTAACACCAATGTACTGTCAACCTGTGGAACTCCTTGCCAGAGGATGTTTGTGAAGGCAAGACTAATAACAGGGTTCAAAAAAAATAACTAGATAAATTCATGAAGGATGGTATATCATTGCTATTAGCCAGATAAGGAAGGGAATGGGTCCCAGCCGTTGCCAGAAAGCTGGGCATGGCGACAGGGGATGGATCACTTGATGATACCTGTTCTGTTCATTCCTCTGGGCAATGTGCATGGCCCTGTCGGAAAGAACGGATACTGGGACTAGATGGACCTTTGGCCTGATGCAGTAGGCCAATCTTCTTATGTCTATGTAATTACTAGGGTCATGGATCAGGTGAAAGGGGCTGATCGACTGAGGTGCCTTAAACCAGGTGTCCATTCCAAGGACTGGCAATGAGAACTCAGTGCTCCTAATGCACTTCTGAAACTGGACTAGGGGATGTCTACACTGCGCAAACACCTGTTCTGGCTTGTCTGAACGACTCAGGCTCAGCGGGGCTCTGGAGCTGCAGGGCTATAAAGAGTGGCACATATATGTCTGGCTTGAGCTGAGCTGGAACTCGAGAACCAATGGGGTGGGGAGGGGCTGAAGGTCCAAGCTCAGCTCGCCGGAGCCTGAACATCTACACTGCAATTCATAGCCGCACAGTCTGACCCCGCAATCCAGCTATGTGGTTATTGAAGTGTAAACATACCTTAGGCTCCTAAATAGCATTTTGGGTGCCTTATGAAAATGGATGTAAGAATGTGGTTTAATTTTAGGCATTTGAGTTAATGCTCATCCGTCTTCAAGCAAAAACATAACGGTGCGCACTAGAACTGGTGGCCAATTTTTGTGAATAAAAAATGACCTTTCCATGAATCTTCTTCTCTTTTTTTTTGGTGTTTTTTTTTTCAATGGTTGAAAAATGGTTTTTTGTGTGAAAATTTTGATAGAATTTTTTTAAAAATTTTCATTTGACTCAGACTGCTAATCAAAGTTATAAAACAACCAGACAAACAAGGGGGGAGGAGAGTTTGGTGGATGGGAAGATAGAAAATCTTCCTCAAACCCTGCTCGTGTACCACTTTGTGTGTGGTGTCTTGCTAGTATGTCACCTTGAATTGGTCAATCTCAATTGGTGTGATACTTTTTTTAAAAAATTGCCAAAATTACTTTTTTAAAAACTCCTTTAGCGAAGTAAACATTGAATGAAAAGTTCAATGAACATTTTCCAAAAAAAACAAAAAGACTCTTCTGAAAACAAACATAAAAAATGTGATGGTTTTTTTTCCCAAAAATTTTTCCCACCATTTTCACCCAAGCTCCACTGCTTAAGTAAACCAGGTTTTATAACTTTGAATCCAACGTGCAATTGATATCAGTGGAAACTTTTGTGGGAATTGGGGCGTTTGGGAATATAGAACTAGTTGGATGCTGGGGGTTAATGGGGCTACACTCACTAGAGCTAGCTGTGTATTCCCCTGCTTCTGGAGAATCCTGGAAATGTCTTCTGGAAATAAAAGGCACGCCACTTTGCAATTGAGTCATTCCTGTTAATTTGCACCTTTGGAAAGATTTCACAGGACTTATGACTTGAGCTCTGATCCTTATTTGATCTTTAATAGCAGCGGATCTCCAGTAAGTCTCTGAGCCTTTCCCCCTCTACCTTTTCTTGTAATTGATGAGGGGAAGGGCAGTTTTGCATTAAAACGTCAACTTCCAGGATAAAAATTATGTCTTGGCTGATCGCTCTGAAAGAAAAGAGATATTTAGTCACCAGCCTGAAAAAAAAGAGACAGTTCCTAAGAAACTCCTTTTGATTTAAAGGTAACTAGCAGCCATTTTCTAGCATCGAAGAGGCCACTGAGGGAATTGAATACAATTTTGGGAAAATTATATTGTACTATATTCAGTCTTCATATGGAACTGAAGAGCAATGCAAAATTTCTCCTTCGATCTGTGGTCCATAGAGTCCCTGCTCCCAAGTTTGGTTGAGTAAATCCTAAAATTCAACAGTGAGTGTCTCAAAACTAACCTGGTTCACCCAGTCACAGCAAGCTGGAAGTTTCCAATGGTGCAAACTTTCCGTCTAGCTGGCTCTTACTGGTTTTCTGCATTGTAGAATATGATCTCTATAACGCTAAATTGCTTCTCTGCCTGCTCTTTCCAGCCTAAGAAGAAATGGCTTGGAGTGGTTGACTTAGTAGATTCTTATTTAATAGGTATGCTGGGTGGCAGAAGCTAAACTAAGAAATCTCCCTGCATTAGTTCTGGAAATTGCCTAGTTTCTGTAGTCTTTGTTCTCTTTTCCATGGAGTAGTTCTAGGGCATTAGGGCCATGTCTGTGAAAATTCTTGTCTCTTGAAGGGTCTCTCTGTTGTCCATATTTCATAGTTCAGTGGAATGTAATAGCTGTCAAAGAGGCCATGGTAGTATTAGAGGTCTCTATAAAAAGGGACTTCCATATTTATATAAGACTTTACCTGTAGATCGTGCTCAAATCTGTTCGTAGGTTTTGTAGGCCCAAGTAGACTTGTTGTGCACTGCAAATGGTTTCCCAGTATAAGAATTACAGAAATGCAGGGCTGGAAGGGATCTTGAAAAGCCAGCAAATGATCCAGCCCCACTGTTGCTGTGGCAGGATCAAGTAAAACCTAAGACATTACGACAAGTGTGTCCAGCCTGTTCTGAAAAACACCTCCAAATGCTAGGCTCCAAAGAGAGGTTGTGAACCCCTATTGCCAGAATTAACTTCCCCTTAAGTTAAAGGTTTTCCTCAATCTAATCTAAATCTGCCTGGCTGCAGATTAAAGCCCATGCCTCTTTGTCCTAACTCTTCAGTGGACACGGAGAAGAACGAACATGCAGCCTTACATCAGCTTTTAATGGTCATGGAGGGTGAGGCAAATCTCAGGCTATTAGAGTCAATGCCATGGAAGCCTCTGAACAGCTGGGAAGGTCCTTGGGTTTACAGTCTGTTGGGATTTTCCAAAGAGTTTTTAGTGACGCAGCAACTGGGCGTGAAAATCTAGAGCACACCAGTTTGGTGGCAACCGCAGGGACTTTAATGTGCAGTAAGCAGCTCAGCTGGCACTAAGTCACCCCGTAGACAAGCCTCAAGAACTCCTAAACTGGACCAACTCCACATTTTACTGGTGGCCAGCAGACTTTCAAGTGAAATAAAGCATAATTTAGGCAACCTGCCTACATCAAATGTCCAGGAAATGGTCAAATGCTTCAAAGCAATTTTTTCTGAATTCTATTCCTGGACAAAAAAAAAAGATTTTTCTTTTGTCCCAATTCAGATCAAAACCAAATTTTTACACTCAGAATTTTTCCACAAGGGCGACAGTCAATCCACCTGCTTACTGTCCTGCCCAACCCCATGTCAGGTTTAACACTGTAGATCCTTTTTATCTGACTATCTTCTAATGTATTCTCTCTTCTTCTTCTTCTATTTATACTCTAGCCTCCTGATGTCACACCTGAAGATCAGGCCTCGCATGATATCACTCCACAATGAACATTGGGAACTCCTCTGGGGCAGGTTTCTCACAATCTACAAAGAAAGACGTCTAGAGGAAGAATTATTATCCCTCTGTCCAGAAGGATGACAGACAGACTATGTGGCGAGTCACACAGGGACTTGAACCAGATTTGACATGCATACCTGGGCCTAACAAGTAACCTCATTTGCTATGAACCCCACCTAAAGGGGACGTAATTGTTACCCTGCTTGCTCACTCTCTCTCCTCACTATTATAGGTCTTACTAATGGAGCCAGGATTATGGTCCCTTCAGGCTCCCAGTTCATTACCGCTATTAACAGACAATTTCATCTCCTAGCTAGTGATTTTCCAAGGGAGGGGAATCAGTGTCCCATTTCCCAATTTTCCCTCTCCTCATAGGGCCTTGATCCAAAGCTAAGTGACCGTGAACTGATGGCCCCTCACGTCTACACAGGGATAATAATCGAATGAAGCTAAAATCGGTTTATAAAACTGATATTAAATTCGATTTCACAGCGGCCCAATGCTAGGCACAGAATTCGGCGTTGTGCCGTCCATGGTCCGAGGCCTAAACGGACCTCGATTTCTAAGCCGTATGAAATTGTCGTGGGTAGCCTTCCGTAGCTATACCATAGTTCCCGCGTCATCCCTAGGCACCCTTGTTCTGAGGTTAGAACTCCATACTGTTTGTCCGCAGGTGGTTCTTTGTGCTAACATAGTTCACAATCATCCCACGTAACATGGGCCTTACCTCCCGGAAACATAACTGACAGATAACGTAGACCCTTCGCCAGCCGAGCGTTTGCCCTGGATTGACATCTGCAGATTCGCCCACTAACAGAAAAGGGCAGTGGCCCCAACTCAGAGATAGGTAGACTACTCCCAGTGAAAGAGAACAAGGAGGCTACAGAACTGGGGCAGGAGATAGGCCACGGAGAGTTACAGATGCACTTTTTTTTTCACACACCGTGCATTAGTTTAGGCTTCTGCACGCCGATCCAACAATAAATGAGAGAGAGATTCGTACTAGCGTAATGCTGCGAGAGAGACGGCGCGACATACTCAAGCCACCACTTGCGCTACATACTTCTCTAGGGCAGTGGCATAAGTAGGCGGCCCACCAAAACGCATAGCAATTTATGTGCGGGTGGCACTTATTTGCAATGATAGCAGAGAAGTAGGGTCATTTTCTTTATACCAGCTGTATCGCGTAAAGCGGTAACTACATGACGGAGAACACTAGCAATAGAGATGACACGGTCAGTCTCCACGACCGGCATACATGATATCGTCCGCTGCATCAATGACCAAGAGGCCACCTGAGCTAGATATACTCCTAGGGCCTGGGCCAATCGCAAAAGCAAGAAATGTAAGAGTGTGGACTACCACAGTTGTGTGACTGTGAGTCTAATTCGCGCGCGCTTAAAATAGATTCTAAACAACTACACTGAGTCAGGTGCATATTTTAAGCGTAATATAGGTGCAAGTGTAACTAGCACGAGACACACGTGCCTATCAAGCACAGCTGCAAACGGCTCAGTACACTAGGGGGAAGCTCCAGCCGCCGTGCACAACCCTATCCGACACCCGCTGCTGACAGATCTACGCCAACAGTCACCATCACACCTCTTAACCTTTCCGCGAGTGAGCTATCTTACCAGTCCACTAAATGGAACAAGCGGGCAGATACCCTCACCCTGAATGGGTGATAGCCTGAAGTTATAAAAATGCAAGGAATTAGAGAAACAGAGACTTTGTTAGTGATAGATATATAATGAGGGGACGCGCGACAGACCTACCGGGTCTTATGACAGGTCCAGGCAGTACGGAATCTTTCCTTCTACACAGGAAAGGAGGGGCTGAATTCTGCAACGCGTCAGCCCTCACACGCAAGGCTGGAACTCATGAAGATCATGCCTTACCAATAGGCTGTCCTGTACCATCGACAGGAGTAACTGAGGATGTCAGTGTCCCCATGCTTTTTACCAACGAGGCGCTCTTAACCCGGCCAGCCTCAACCTGGGCCAGCCAGGAGCACTCACGGCGATGGCACGACGGACTATCAGTCATTGTAACCGTCTATCCACCGGCGAGGTGGGAGAGGAGTCTGGATACTTACTACTTCAAACTGCTGCTAGCATACGAGAGAGCGTCTAACGCAGCAGGCCAATCAGTACAATCATACTAGGGTGATCTATTGAAAGAAGTCAAGAAAAATGAATTTTCCTCTCCCTTTTCTGGTCATGTGGTGGTAAGGTGGGGGAACACTGAGGAGCTATTCCCTGAACCATGCGCAGGACACTTGTGTCTTGATACCTTACAGACATTGGGAGCTCAGCCAAGAATGTCAAATACTTTTCAGAGTATCTGCTGTGGACTTGTGGGATAGCTGAGTCCACAGTACAAGTGTGAAACTAATATCTCTTTCTCAAGCTCAGCCAAGACAATAATTTTTTATCCCTGGGTGGACCGTTTATGCAAACGCCTTCCCCTCAATTAAAACAGAGAGGTAGAGGGAAACGCTCAGACTTCTGAGATCGCAATCCTTCCATCACATGAGCCGTACCTAGAAGGCGCATCCTGAGCTTTCCCGTTACTTCTGTCACGAGGCAGTTCGCAGAGGATCCTTCGACGAATTTATTTTTTCTTCCGTAAACGCTCTTGGCTATTTTCGATTGCTGGCTAACGGATGATCATGATGGAACAGGAATATGTCTTCCCTGGACGACAACAAGGCTGGAGTCAGATCTAGCTATCCATTCCTGTTATACGTCTGCTGCGGAGCTCTTCCGGATTAGACGGGACAATACGTAGCACCTCGTCGCTGACAGAGCTCCACACGGGCCCAACAACAGAAGAAATGCAATGTGCAAGAAAATGTTCGCGGGGCATTTTAATCCTGTATGTACCTTGACGCATCCGAGAGAGTTACCAGAGTTGCTGATCCAGAGCGGTCCACGTGATGCAAACTGTGGTGATAACCTGCCCGGATGTTGCAATAACGTCCGATTTCAATCCACACTAAACGCGTAATCCGCATACCTGTAAATCTAATACGTTGAATTTTATAGCGCTACATTCCTCTCGTCGGGGCTGGAAGTAGAGAAATCGACTTTAAAACCGAGCCCATTAATATCGATATAATAGGGCATCTGTAGTGCGGAACGGAGATACGCGTGTAATTAGTGTGGACGGGTACAGCGTTAAATCGATTTAACGCTCTTTAAATCGATTTAAATGCGTAGTGTAGACCAGGCCTGACAGCTTTTCTGGTGACCTTCCTGGTTTTCAGATCAGATTCTAATAGCAGATCCTAAAATTCCACAGCTCTGCCAGCAGCATTCCAGCTGTTCTATCGCAGCAGCATGAGGCTCCCCTATCACGCAGAATCTCTTTATTATACTCCTTCCAGGAACACATTTCCAACTCTTTTAATTGTTCCACTCCATGCTGGAAATCAGCAGATCTGCTGCTTTATTATGCTGATTATTTTTAATAAGCGCTCGTGGCCTCTCTGAATCAAGCAGCAAACGTGTAGAAAGGCTCATCAATTTCCATATAAAGCTATTTAAATTCTACCTCATTTGCAATAATTAAAAGGTGCAGCTCGCACTCCCAGTAGATCACACTTCAAATAAGGGTCATTTGTTTTTTTTTTTAAAACAAAACCCCAACGAATCCTACACACCTCAAATGCCGTAAGCAATCAGGCAGTGAGATGGAAAAGACAGAGAGGGGCCTGACAGGGCGATGAAAGATTTGTCCTTGGAATTTAACATTTGCAGAATGAGAAAAACAGGAGATTTAAAAAAATATGAAGAGTAGGATAATGAGCTTGTTCCTGCTCCTATTTCAGTCAATGGAAAATGTCCTACTGGTCCAGGAGCGGAAAGATGGTTCGGTTATTACAGTGCTGACCTGGGATTTAGGAGACTTGCATTCAGTTCTCCACTCTGCCACAGACAGTCTGTGTGACTATGGGCAAGTCACTTAGGGTCCGTCTACATGGCAAAGAGAGACTCACGGCAGTGCCTCTCAGAGCCTGGGCCAGCTGACCTGGGCTCATGCACCTGGCTAAAAGAGCAGTGTAGCTTTTCCCACTTGGGTGGAGTTCTGAGACCCTTTCCCCCTCCGGCTGGCTCCTACATGAGGGATGGAGCTCTGTAAGGGGCCTTCTCACAGAAACGGTTGAGGGCTCCATCTCACGAGTGGAGAGGAGACACAAAGAAACAGCAGCTGATAAGTTACGGGGACCCAATGAAAAGCCCCAGTGGTGGTTTGACAGACCTGTATCGGGCTTTATCTTCTGTGTCCACCAAACAAATAGCATAAGGTCACAAACCGCACAAACTTACCTGACGTGCAGCCACTGAGCCTCAGTTCTAACCAGGAGGGTCTTGGCTCGATGAGGGGTCCAGGCTCCCTGGTCCATTCAGACCTGATCCTTCCTGGTGAAGGCGTCACCTTGCACAGCTTGGCCCACAGTGTTGTGACAGTGGCTTTTGCAATGTAAACCCCTGTCCATTAGGAACTGGGTGGAGACTATTTCACTCATGTCACTAAACAGCACCAGTCACTGGCAGAGACAGGGCCTACCCCAAACCTTGGAATCCCAGCACCTCTGAACTTCGGACCAGATCTTGACATTTGCAGTTTGAGCCCATCTCTTGTCACTACCAGCCTGAGTCAGAATCAATATGGCATCAAAGGGTATGTCTATATTGCAACAAAAAAGAAACCCTACGGTACTTAGTCTCAGAGCATGGGGCCATTGGCTTTCCCCATTCATGGGGTCTCAGAGCCCAGCCTCCAGCCTGAAGCTGAACATCTACACTGTGATTTTTAGCCTCAACACCTAAGCCCTGCCAGTCCGAGTCAGCTGACCCAGGCCCAGCCATAGCCATGCTGCAGATCTTTTATGGCCCTGTTGATGTACTCAGAGAAGTGCCAGGGTCGTGCTTTGCTCTCTTCTGCACCAGTGAAAATCTGAACCAACAGCATTATTTCAGTGGTGCTACTCCACTTTACACTAGTGTGACTGAGCGCAGAATGTTGCCCATAACCAGTCCCACCCAGCCAACCATTTATGCCTAGTCTAATCTGATGACAGTGGAGCTATGCTGATTCACACCAGCTGAGGGTCTGGCCCTAGGTTTCCTCTCATTTCACCCACACTTCTAACTTTTGTTGGCTGAAAAGAAGGGAAAATGTTTATTTAAAAGAATGTCCAAATTCTGAGGCAGATTGTCCCTACCTCACGGCCAGAGAATGGACTCAGTCTGAGGTTCAATTCCCCATCCATGGCTGCACTAGGAGTGCACAGACAAGTCTTGGTGAAACAATAGGTGAATTTTGCGGGGCTATCGCATCCCTAGTCTAAGGAGCCCAGAAATACAGTCTAGGGACAGACCTTTCCCAGACCTGTAGCTTGGAAGCTTGTCTCTCTCACCAACAGAAGTGGGTCCAATAAAAGATATTCCCTCCCTGCACCTTGTTCTGTGGAAAGGAACTCTTCAAGATTTCCCAGCCATGGCCTTATGAACATCAACAGCTGCTCATCACATCACAGTGGACATTATGTACCTTTGGAAAGCAAGGCAGAAGCCTGCAATCCTTTCAATGAGTAGCTGCCAGATGAACTCTGAAATTATTTTTGGAAGGGACAGTAGGACTTAAAAAGAATCTGAACTATTGCAATGGAGTCAACAGGACTCTCAAAAAAGAGCTGAAGTAACAATGATGAGCCTTGACTTTTTTGTCTCTTTCTTTTAATCTTATTGATCTGCCCTTTGGGTTGTTGCCTTTCCCTGACCTTTGCCACCCTGTGACTGTCTGTCCAACCTTAGACTATGAGTTCCTCCAGGCAAGGAGGGTCCCTGCTTGTATGCCTGGAAAAAACGTACCACACACTCCATAGTGCTGACTGAAATTTTTTAGCACTAAAAAAGTTTGGTTTGTCAAAAAACGGTCCCTTTCTTAGAATAGGATTTATTTTTTAAACTCACTGTTATCAAAATGTTGTGAAATTTTGCATGGCCCATTTTATTGACATTTGTATTGAAAACATGGTCAGTACAGAAACATTTCTATAAAGATTTCTAGGGCACTTCTGCCTCAAAATTGATTTTTAAAACACTTCTGGGGAAAGTTTCAAACCCCCCCCCCCAAAGGATTCATGTTGAACCCTACCAAAGAGAAACAACTTTGATTTTATTTTTGATTATTTTGAGATTTTTTTTTTACTTTTCTGACCAACTCTAATAGTCAGTAGTACGCCCACCCACCTCCAAAAGAATCAAATCAGTGAGTCGTTGCCCTCTGCCCTTTTTTTCCAGTTTTAGTTTATTCCCCTTGTGAGGAGAGGCATGTTTGAAGGTGGCAGGTGAATTTGCTAATTTGAGATACACTGTCATTTGAAAGTGTATGTTATTATTAATTATGATTATTGCAGTAATGCCTAGAAGTCACAGCCATGCCCCCTGATTCCACCATGTTGCCAGGGGAACTGACACCAGCAGAACAATGTGCTGGGGCCTTAGCAATTGTACTTACAGTGCTCTCCAATTGACTGAAATAAAATTGTGCTCATCGGCGCCTCCCCTCATCTTCAGTCCAAGCCAAAGACTTTTATCCTTGTGAGCTAGAGTAGAATGTCACTGTCAAAGCCCAGCACCTTCTCATTTTCGTTATATTGCCCCCTTCCACACACACACCAGCAAGCCATGGGCACAGCATGACCAGTACAATCCCCATGACTAAGAGGTAAAAGAATTGGGCCAGATTCTCAGCTGGGGCCAAGTGATGTGGCTCCACGGCAGCCCAAAGTGCTTTGCCCCTCGCCACTAGCTGAGGCTCTGGCCTATTAGCCTGTGAGCAAAATGTCATTAAACCTGTCAGTGACGTGGGGGAATGGGGGGTGAGGCAGACACATGCTCACACAGACAGGGACAGAGAGAGCAAAGATGAACCTCATGGCAGGGGAAAAACCATGGATTGAAGGATTGAAACCAATACAGACTTTAGCTTAAGCTTGACTTTTCCATGCTAACCTATGACCTTGTATTACAGTTACCTAATAGCTGCAACTTTGTTTTGAAAAGGCTGCCAGCCCTGCGTCGCTGCAAATACGCTGCTGGTTGCACTGCTCCCTAAGAAGGTAAAGTCTCTCTCAGGGGTCTGAGCTCAGTTGCACTCACTGTTGAGACCTACGGTGAAAATTAGGTTGCGCTGAAACCCAAAGGCCCAGTCTAAGACTCATAAAGGTCCTTTGACCTGCTCTTGTGGGAATGTGGAGCCTTAGGCTATATCTACACTGCAATCAAGCACCTGCGGCTGGCCTGAGTCAGCTGACTCAAGCTCATGGGACCAAAACCTGCAGGGTAGACATTTGGGCTCAGCGGAAACCCCCCAAGGTGGGGGGACGGATCCAGAACTAAGACTTCAACCCAAGCCCAAACATCTACACCACAATTAAAAAGCCCCACAGCCCGATCTCTGCAAGCCTGGGTCAGCTGACACAAGCCAGCCATGAGTGTTTTATCACATCAGAGCCATACTCTGAAAGCTAGCTCATGATGGAGTCCAGGTATGATGGCTGCCATCATGGCCAACATGCCGGTGATTGAACGGGGGACCGCCAGAGCCAAAGCATGAGCTAAAGCTGGCTAGCTGAGACTGATCACCTCTTGTAGGTTGGGCACAGAGGAGATCCTGTATTGCCATCAAGAGGAGGCTCTAGTACAGTCAGTGGTACCATATTAAGACGGGTGTTGCTTCATGGGGAGGCTGCCTTGTGAGGTGTGCAGCATGGTCCAAGAGTGCATGGTGTCCCATCAGAACAAGGCAGTGGCAAGGCGGTGATGCATGGGTGTGTGATGGACCTGCATGTGTTGTGGCAAGGCTGTGGTGTGCATGGGAAGCAGCAGTACGCGGGGAGAAGGTGCAGCGCATCATGTGTGAGGCTGTACAGATTCACACTGTGGTGAGGCAGTCTTGTGTGGTGCGCACTGTGCTACCTGAAACATTAACAGTGGAAGCCCTGGCCAGGAGAGATCCATCCTGTTGCCTATCCCAGCTAAGGTGACCAGATGTCCCAATTTTGAAGGGACAGTCCCAATAGCCGGGGCTTTGTGTTCTGTAGGTGCCTATTACCCTCCACCCCATTCCGATTTTTCACACTTGCTCTCTGGTCGCCTTAATCCCAACTGAGAGAGTCCTTCCGAAAACAGCAGTGCCTGTGCATGGCCTACTGGTCTGGCTGTAAGGAACAGCTGTGTAAAAGGAGTAGGTTATTTCCCACCTCATTTCAGAGCCCAGCCAGATGGCTGCTGAGATCTAAGGGGTATCTGCATGCAGCTGAGGCAAAACAATGCGAGGCATGAGGCGAACACAGTAAAATATTTTACTACAAAGCAGAATTACTCTGAAGACTGATGGATTCACTCATGAGACCCACTCACATTTATGGAGGTTGTAAGTTATACACTCCTGGTGAACTGAAGGAAACATAACAATCACCTTTTATGGATGAAACTTCCTGCGATATATTAAACTCACCAGGAAACAGACATGGGGTTTACTGCAAACAATAACTTTAATGCCTTCAAACTATTCGGTTATTTTGGAGGAATTATTAGGAACTGGGATATGATTCACGATGCCTCCTGTACGCATGAAATTTTTACTTTGTTGGCCCAGGTATTAGCCCTAAGCTTGACTGGAGGACAATCCAGGAGGCTGGAGGAATAAGTCTGGGGAAAAGCCTTGTGCATTAGGTGACATGTAATTAAGAGACAATGGCTCACACTGTGTGAATCTTTAGGCTGCCACAATCAAAGTCTCACAAAGAGTGAAGGGAATATGGGAGAGGCAGAGGCATCTGTTACACACTAGAAATTGCTACAAGGAATGTGCCCTTCTTTGTAGCTTCTTCCTTTTGTTTGAAATGCATTTACCAATCAAAGCTCATACTCTGAGGAAGGCCACAGTCAAGCTGTTTTGATATTTCAAAATGACGTTTTCCTCATTGTTCATAATGAGATTTATCAGCTACTGATCGGAATGGGGAAAAAATGCACCAGTACTCCTGGGTTCCACTGCAGGCTTGGTGACTTGATCTTAACCTCTCTAAACCTTAGTTTACCTCACCACAAAGTGGATATAGGAAGAGGTGGGTAATGTATTTGCTCGCTTCAGCTGAATGTAATTATTAGTTACTTGCAATTATTAGAACCCTCTTTAAACTGAAATCTGTTTTTTTTTTAAATTATAAAACCTGTCTGGTTTGTTGCTACAGAGGATGGGGCTGCATGCACTGGTTTGTTATCGTAGGGCTCCTCATGCACACTATTGGATGAAAGCTTATGAGTAAAGGGGCAAGCACAGCAAACAGACAGACAAACAAGAAAACCCTCTAAAAACATTCATTCAAGCAAAATTTGCTTTGTTACCCCCTTTTAATCTGTTTCTATGAGTACAAGTGATTTTTTTCCCCCAAGACTGTGCGTAGAACATGTGTAAGACTAGCACAAGTGTGCACAAGCAATCACATTTGAAGTGTCAAGCAGCCATCCTTGAAATGCCTTTGTGGCATTGGAGTTTTCCAGTTGGGAGTAGAGACATTATCATGTGATTAAGCACAGAGCACACGTGCTATGAACAGACAATAGTCAAAGCAAAAGCTGCAGTGAATAGGTCGGGCGTGATCCATAAGATCACATGAGCCAGTCACTCACCCAACTACAGTCAGGAAAGCCTGATGCTGTGGTTAGATGTTAATGTAAAAACAGTCCTGAAAAACAGAGCTGGGGGGTTTTCAGAGGCCTAACACAGTTAGGTGCCCAACTCCCATTGACTTTCAATGGGTGCTGGGCACCTAGTTCACCTATGGCCCTTGGAAAATGCCACCCGCCATATATGTGGTGTTAATACCTGTGTTGGCCAAGAGGGTGGCTGTAAAACACATTCTCCAATGGGTTACAATACCCATGTGTTGCAGTGTGGCATCAGGGTGTTACCCAGGGTTCTTTCAACCCAAAGCTCTTGGTAACTTTTACTCTGTGCCAGGAGGTGTTAGGAAATAAATCAGGGGAGACACAGCCGTCCGATCGATAGATGGCTGGCACAAATAGGACAACACAAGAGTGCTTCCACTTAAAGCTAAACTTTACTTAGTCTCAAGTACTTACACACGTCCACAACAAGTTAGTAAAACACCCCCAACCCTTGATAATTACCCAAGCTGAGTGTGGCTCTCGAGTGGCACAGTGGCAGCCCATCTGCCAGTGGGGAACACAAGATGCATCCAGAGGAAGAGACCAGTCCTGAAGAGTTCCCCCCATCTCAAGTTTTTCCCCTTATTTATACATTAGTAATAGAATGACATGTCCCTTAAAGAAACCATGTTAAATAAGCAGTTTCAATCATCAAGCAAGAGGTTCCTTCTGATTATTGATTAACCAGGTGTGGGTTTTTCCAGAGTTTGCAGTCTTGAGCCCCCAGTAGACATTCCTGGGGCATATCCTACTCTTTTAAAATGCACGTATCAGCAATTTCAACACAATTCCTATCAAGAAGGACGCAGGGTCAAGCTATCTTTTCTGTGGCACCCAGAAACCACTTCCTTCCTGTCTTGGTCAAGCTGAGATTGCTGAATGGCCGATTTACAGCTTGCTGACTAGGATGCCTTTAACAATAAGCCATAGTGGTTTCAAGCACTTTACTGGTTTGCCAACGTCTCCCCATACAAGGAGAATGACCTTTCTCACATGCCCAGCTAGCTTCCTTTCACTTCCTTCCCAGGGTCCGCCTGCCAACTCCTCTCTCCTGGGATTAAATCCAGGACTTCAAATGACTGAGCAACTTCAACCAGCTTCTGTGTGTTTTAAAAATCAACCTGGCAGAGAACTATTTCCTTCTTTCTCCCCAATGATGAGATTCCCCTCAGAGTGTCAGCCACAAAAGTAAACATCACAGTGACCCGGAAAGGACACTATTCAGAACTTGTGGTTAAGGCACTGGACTAGGAGCCAGGAGATTCAGAAAAGGGATTAAAAAAACAATTTTCAAAGTCTTTTTAAAAAGCCTGGAACTGTATTTTGTATCCCGCCAGCAGTATGGTCAGGGGCCTCAGGACACTATCCAAGGAGGATGCAAACAAATGGCAGAAGGTAGAGCACTGAGCAGAGAGAGAAAGATTAGGTAAGAACTTCAGGGCATGGACTGTCTCCCACTGTGTCTGTCCAGCACCTAACACAATGGGGCCTCTAGGTGTTACCATAATACGTCATAGATGTGTAGAACAAGTGCTATAGTTGTCCACAAAGGAGCCTATTTATAGCTAAAATGACTGAGGGCATCGTCTCAGCCACGTTCAAGAGCTAAATTCTATCTCCCACTTATACCTCTGGATTACATTACACCTGTCCACTATTAATTCTCTACCCCTAGTTCACAGCTCCCTGTGTGCCCTTGTTGTTACTTCCCTGCCTTGAACAGCTCCAAGCTAATCCATCCCTACTGCAAGGGAGGGGACTGGAGCTATTGCTAAGGTCAGATTTGGTCCTTTCCAGCTTAATATGAAGCCATGTAAACATATTGGACCAAATTCATTCCTGCCATCAATGGATGCCAATAGAGTTGCCAAAGGGCTGAATCTGCCTCATTATTTTAAGGCAGACAGTGCCCCTTTTGGAAAGTTCCGACAGCTCTGTGTGAGCTACAGAAGTCAAAGTGATAGCTCCTAGCACAGTGAAAAGGAACGTGCTGTCTCTTCCTGCAGAAATCTTGCCAAGAAGCATTCGCTTGCCAAGTATGACAGTCACCATCAAAGGTCCTCAGAACTTCACAAACCGAGAGGCTGAGGAAAAGAGATGCAGGAGAAAATTGCTGCTGTCTATGTCGTTGCCATAAGTGCAACTTGGTCTAATTAGGTTCCTTAGCTGATGATGCTGCAACAGAGAATTTGGTCAGAACTCTACCTAGGCTAGAGGGACGGCTGATGCTGAGGCGCTGTGAGCCTTTGGGTACATCTACACTGCACAATTATTTCGAATTAGCTTAAACTGATATTACAAAACAGATCTAATAAAATCGGTTTAGCGCGTCCACAGTGGGATCCCGAAATCGATTGTTTGCGTCCATGGTCCAAAGCTACCATCGATTTCAGGAGCGGTGCACTGTGGGTAGCTGTTCCTCAGCTATCCCATAGTTCCCACTTCCGGGTTGAGAGCACAGTGCCTGATGGGGCAGAAAACACTGCCCCGGGTGGTGCTGGGTACAGCCTCACCCCTCCCTTTGTGAAGGCAGCAGACAACCCTTTGGCGCCTTTTTCGCGGAGTGCATTGAGCAAACGCCATAGCACAGCAATCATTCCCTTTTTTTTTTTTCACGTGGTGGTGGGGGGAAATAAACTGAGGAGCTGTTCCCTGAACCACGCCAGACACTGTGTTTGAACCTACAGACATTGGGAGCTCAGCCAAGAATGCAAATAATTTTCAGAGACTGCTGTGGACTGTGGGATAGCTGGAGTCCTCAGTACCCCCTCCCTCCCTTCATGAGCGTCCATTTGAGTCTCTGGCTTCCCGTTACGCTTGTCACGCAGCGCTGTGTATCCTGGAGTTTTTTATTCAAACGCTTTGGCATTTCGTGTTCTGTAACGGAGCTGGATACAACAGATTTGTCTCCCCATACAGCGATCAGACCTAGTATCTCCCGTACGGTCTATGCTGGAGCTCTTTTTCGATTTCAAACTGCATCGCCAGCCGTGCTGATCAGAGCTCCACGCTGGACAAGCAGGAAATGTAATTCAAAAGTTCGCGGGGCTTTTCCTGTTTACCTGCCCGCTGCATCCGAGTTCAGATTGCTGTCCAGAGCGGTCAGTGCTGCACTCTGGGATGCCGCCCGGAGGCCAATAACGTCGATTTCCGTCCACACGAACCCTAATCCGAGTTATCACTATCGAATTTAGCGCTACTCCTCTCGTTTGGGAGGAGTTCCGAAATCGATTTAAGGAGCCGTTTAACTCGATATTAATGATGACGTCGTGTGAACGGATACAGCGTTAAATCGGTATATCGGCCATTAAACCGATTTAAAGTCGCAGTGTAGACCTGGCCTTTGACAGTTCGGCTGCTCATTTGATTCCAGCTCAGGTCTATGTGGGCATCACGTGTTACTCCCTGATGGCCATCCAGTGGCCTGTCAGCAGCAGGTTAGAGTGCAGGTGCCCATGTCATGAAAGAGCCGCCTCTGCCATTGTCCTCCACATTGGCAGTCTCAGCAGAGTGATTCAGTGCACCATGGAAAGGGCATTCCTTTCCTTTCCTGCTGAGGTTGAGGCCAGAGGTCAGGAACACTGGCGGAGGCAAGGCCACCCCGCTGCTTTATCTTTGTTTAGGATTAGCAGGAGACACCCGGGATGTCATCTCACACCATTCACTAATATTAAACGCATTCAGAATAAAAAAAGTAAGACAGAAACATGCCTCAGACAAATGACAAGCAAAGAGACAGGATGGGCTGGAAGCATGACTCAGTTGGCCAGTTGATTTGTGCTACAGCAGGTCTGCTCTTTGTACAACTTAACTTCCCGGCTGCACTGCATGGACTGGGTGAAGCCGGATTTCTTCTTTGCACTCAGAGGGATGGATACACCCACTGAAGTTTTGGCCCTTTTTGTCACGGCTCCATTAACTTCAATTTGAAGCTGACTTGGCAATCTGGCCCATAGAATTTTAGCCATACAAGAACTTTATGCTGTGAGAGCAGCAACTTTCCCAGCTCCGGGGGCTGGGCTGGGAATGGAGCAGTGTCATCAGTAACGGCTAATGCAGACTCTCCATTTTACTGCAGGGAAGGTTAGTTCTGGCCGGTAAACTGGGCATGAGTAACAAAAGGTAAGACACTACACCAGGTGTCAAGCTAGGCCATGAGTTCTTGCGGGGCCTTAACTTGTGGCTTTTATTCTTTAGAGACAATAGACTCTTGATACGAAAAGGTCAAAGAATAAAATATTAGATCCCATATATTGACTTATTCTATGCTGGAAAGTAACCAGTGTTTCCTGCAAAGGTTGTTCTATGCATATCACCTCTACACTAAGCCAAGAAGTGTCATTAGCACCTTGCCTGGCAAATCTCAGAAGGGTCTGTGCAGTTCTGATAAAAGTCCAGAATTTTGGATACTCAGCTGAACTACTTGTTACAAGCATTGTACGTTAAAGAAAAGCAGCGTCTGTAAATAGATGCGTGTGCGCGTGTGTAGTTAATTCTGATAAAGAGGGCCAGCTACTGGCATGTAATAGGATCTGTGGTACTGTTCAGAAGTTCAATAAAGTTGATGCAAGATGGCCTCTTGGCTGGGTAGGTCTTCATGCTATCCAAGCCTCTGCCTGCAAAATTGAGTTTAAGAGCTCACCAGAGCAGATTCTCTTGAAACATGTCCAGTGGTTCCTGCTTTCACTCAGTCTGGAAAAGACAACTACCCCTTGAACACCCTTTCCTGTGCCATGGTGGCTATTTGCTTCTAGTTTTAATCTTAACCAGACTTGCGTAAACCCTAGAAAGAGTCAGGTTTTGGTTAGAGATGGAGAATGTTTGGCATCCAATTTTATTTTCCTAGCACATGTCTGCCTGCCCCACATGGGTATATTTCATTGTGGGCTTACTTATGTCTGATGAAAAGGAAGAAAATAGTGATGGGCAGTGGCAAATATTCTGGAAGGCTCTTTCGGTTCAGAAGCACCTAAGAGTTTTCAGAGCTGTTGATAAGCATACAGCAGAATCTAGTGACCTCTAGATCCTTTCCTCTGCTTGAGGGTCTTGCAGGCCAGCTATATCCATCTGCTATGTGGGATGTACCGCATGAACTTTGTTTAGTCATTGAGCCGACTGGATGTGGTGTGTTTCAAATGATTTCTAAGTGCACTTCCTGGTAGGAAAGGTTCAGTTTTCAAGTCTGTTAATAAACTTTCCCTTTCTGGAAGCTGTAGAGCCAGTTTCTTCTTGAGTTTCAACTATCTGTCAGGTCATCCATGGGTATCTGTCTAAATCTAGAGTTGTTTGGAATTTTATTCATCAAACATTTTTTTCAATGGAAGATAACTGCAAGCAAAATGAACTTTTTCACAGAAGTTTTTCATTCTGGTCAAAATTTTCCTTTTTCAAATTTAAAAAAAAAAAAACACGAAACATTGGGGGTGGAGGTTCAGTGTTTAGGGCTCACTCTTTTCCCTTTTGTATCCTTTTTTTTTTTCCAGAAAAAAAGATGAGAAAGAAAAAATGGTAGAGAAAAGATGGAAAATTTGGGGAAAAAAAGATCACTTTTCATTAAATCAAAGAACTGAAAAATCCTGAAAAGCAATGTCCAAAGACATTTTGTTCAAAATTGTCACTGAAAATGCAGAATGTTTTTGACTCCGTGTATTTGAAACCCCTTTGGTTAAGAAATCTGCCTGGATTCCATGAGCATAATCTTCCTGTTTCCATAGGCTGGTATTCCACTTGCTTTCTTGACTGCAACCAGAAAATTATCCAAACTTTTCCAACTTCAACAAAAGTCCTGAGCTTTGGATGAGCTTCTGGGTTGTTCTTATTCCATCAGAACCACTTGACTCCAATCGGTAGGAGGCCTGCAGCAGGTGGTACAGCACTGCACTGGTATCTTGTGAAAAATTATGTCCCAGCTGTTGTACCCCAATGCCCTGGAAGCTGATGACACCTGAAAGTAGGTAGATGAAACTGACAAAGGCAGCTGTCTCCCAGAACCATTTTAGAGCAGCAGGTAGAGAGATCATACGGTATCGCACTCCACAGAGGGCAGATACTCTTGCCTGCCTACCCTGAAGGCTACCCATTGTTTCATTTGGTGAGGCAGCCTGTCAGGTAAATCTTTGCTGCTTTAGCAACGAATCTGAATAATTGTGCTGCTTTCTGTTCCTTCTGGTCTGGGCATGTCAGATGTAGAGCTATATTTGCACTATAATCATGGTCCCATGTGTTTTGTGATTCTGAGCCCACAAGATCTGGGGCAGAAGCCACCTGTCGCTGTTGATTTCTGCTCCAGAATCTCAGCTCGTTTCTTTTCATTATATTTCTAACCCTTGTAGTTGTGAAGAAAGGTGTTAACATGAACCAAATGTAAACTGATTCAGAGTCGACAGTCAGCAGACAGCCTGAAACAACTGTTGTAAAAGAAGTGTTGACAAGCTGCTTTCATCCCACGGTGAATTGTTAACTCTTAAACTTAATGATGATAAAAGATGTATCAGCTTGTAAACGGGTTGGGACTCACCACCCGGTGCCTCCTGCTGGTAACTTTGGGAATTAGCTCTTTCCAGTGGAGCGCTCCCTCCTGGTGGTGTCCCGTCCATTGTTCGGTCCTCTGTTGGTGTCTCTGGACCCATGCCGCTCCTTGCTCGGCGGTGTCCCCTTCGAGGCCACTGCCCTCCAGCAGTGCCCCTTAGTCCATCAGCACCCCCTTCCGGGGATCGATCATCAGCAGTCCTCCAGTCAAGCCTTCATGTGCAACCACCCGCCCTCAGAGTCTAATCCCTCTTGGCAGGGATCTGGCGTGGTCTGTAATGGCCAGTGACTGGATGTACCGCAAGGAGGAAGAGGGTGGGGGAGACCCAGGCCCACCCTCTACTCTGGGTCCCGGCCCAGGGACCCTCTGGCTTTAGCCTTGCTGTCCTCCTCCTTTTCCTCCTCAGCCTGTTTCCCTGGGCCGCTTCCCCTACGGCCTCTTGCACCTGCTAGGCCCTTTCCCTCAAGGCCTGCAGCCTGGCGGCTAGGGGCTAGAGCCTTCTAACCCCCCTGAGCCTGCCCAGCACTGCGCTATCTGTGGTGCTAGTCTTCCGTCTCCCCCCCCTTGGAGACTGACCTTCCCCCTTCTAAGGCCTGGGACAGACTGACTGCTCCTGCTCTGGGCAACCTTTATATAGCTCTGAGCCTGGTCCTGATTGGCTGTCTACAATCTGGGCCCTGATTGGCTCACAACAAGCCCTTTTCCGATTGGCTCTTGGGCTGCGCAGGCCCCCCTGGCCTGCCCCAGCCCATTCTCACAGGGAGTGAGGCAGTCCGCCCCACTACACAGCTATTTACACAACTAGGAAGTATGTTTATCCTGCAGTCCCAAACCACATCCCACCACAGCCTGGGTGCCAAAAATCCCAACAGTCCTTGTCCAAGCTGTCAAACCCTCCAGCTTCATGCTGGCTGATTTCTGTGACGTAATTATACATTGTCAATACACAAATCTGCAGCACACTGAAAACTGAACATGTCAGTAAAGAGGCTAGTAAATTGAGTTTAATATAAAAAATGACAGCAAGCATATTGTATTGATTGTACCGTACATTTTCATGCTTAATTCTCCAAACACTTCCTTAATCTAACTCTCCTGGTTGCTTCCACACGATTTCAGCCAGCTGCTCTCCACAGAACCCAGAGTCCTGCTGCAGAATTTAGGTCCAGTTAAATTACTGTAGTATCTGAGGACCTCACAGCCTTCCATGGAGGGACGAAGAACTATTAGTCCCATTTTACAGCTGGGGAAGGGAGACAGATATACATCCAAGCTTACACAGGAAGTCTGTGGCAGAACAGGGAATCAAATCCAGGTCTTACCACTGGGCCACCCATCTGTTCCCATGTCAGGTGGTTCAGGCATGTCTCTTCTCTTTGGTCTCCATTAGTTAAGGGCATGTCCATGAAAGCAGGATCTTTTTGTCTCTAGGATTCCTTCTGTTCCTGGCAGCCTTCTCCTGGAGGGCCAGTTCCAGCTCCAAGTAAATGTGAAGATCCCCATGGAATGAGAGAGAAGAACAATGGCCCAGTGATTAGGACATTTGTCTAGGACTTGGGAAACCCTGGTTCAACTCCTTGCTTCATTATAGGCTTCCCGTGTGGTGCTGGGAAAGTCACTTAGTCTCTCTGGGCCTCACTTCTATTCAATATTTGTTGTGAGAACTGGGCAGCGGGGTTCGTCAGACATGGCAGACGCTCCTGCTACGAAAAGGATCTCCCCTTTCAAGCCAAGAGCATCAGGCCTGGCCGGATGGTTTGTAAAGGTTGGGCCAATCGCACAAGCTCTACCAGCCTCCCTATTCAGGGAGCACAGTGTTAGGGCATCCCCCAGAGGCGATGTAAATCAGGTCGCCTGACAGCTGTGGAAAACCAGAAAAAGGGTATCGCACGGAAGGTGCATGCAGTGAAAGAAGAGAGTCCAAGAACTACATCTGCCTTCCATGAAGAATGAATGGGAAATGAAGAGAAGGGGCTTAGACACTGAAGAGAAGGAGAGTGCACATTGCCTGTATCCAAGAGACAAATAGAAGGGGTTGAAAGCCACAAGCATCAGGGAGGGATGCGATGTATCAAGGCAAAAAGGAATGGCAAGAATCATTACAAGATAAGGCAGCGGCCATCGAAAGGAGAGTGACTGGCTGATGAGACTTAGAATAGCATTGAGCCGTAGGGTTTATGACAGAGCTTCTACAGGACTGATACAATGGTGCCCACAGTCATAGAATCGGCCCTAGACATATTGTCGGACTAATGCACATGTAGGGGGAGTAGCCCAACATTAGCGAGAAGCAGCTGCGGCTACAGCCAGCCACTCGGTGAGAGGACAGGTCTGCATCAGGGAGCAGTCGTACGTCCATTCCTATCTGTGATGGTAACGGACACCATTACACAAGGATCTAGGGGAGAGGTGCCCATGGAGCTGCTCCTGGGGGTAGGGTGGCCTCAGTCGCTGCCTAGCCAGACCTGTGTGCAGCAGCAGGTGGAATGAGGTGTGGCACGAGGATGAAGAGTTCAAACAGGCACTTCCATGAAGTGAAGGTATTAAACTCAGGGCTCCCCCAAACAACGGAGTCAGTTCCAAGCAGGAAGTGGGGAGGAACTGATGTTCTCTGGACAATGCAAGGAGTGGAGCTCAGACAGCAAGGTCACAAGTTCTCAGCTCTGCTCTGCAGCCCACATGTGGCAAAGGGAGCAAAGCCTGGGTGGAAGCCCCTTGTTCAGGATTTTTGGTCATAGAGCTGCTCCAACACCACCTGACATGGGAGCCGTTTGGAGGTGAGAGGTAGAAGGAGTGGCCACTAAGTGATGCGCTCCATCAGTTCCCAGTTGGCAGAGGGTCCTTGAAGGCTGTTACCAGGAGGCATGTTACTGGCTGCTCTCACTTGCCCTGTCTCTGGGGTTAAGTCCGGGCAGAGAATCAGAGAGCTGAAACCAGCTTCCTGACAGCCAGCACTCAACTCTGCTCTGCCCAGGGGACTCTGGACACAGCACAAAATCTGTCCTTCATTCTACAACAAAGAGTGCATGGAAAAACGCAGGTGGACTAGTACTAAACGTGTGATGTGAGCCTGCCACACAGTCACCCACACGCTAGGAGAGGCCAGCGCTGGGGGCAGCACAATCCACAGACCCATCCCTGAGAGAAACAAAAGGAGCTAAGAGAAATGTGCAGCCTCAGGGCTCTCCCTTCCCCCCTTTCCCAATCTACCATGCCTGTTCTCCCAGCCAATCCCAAAGAACACAATTGAGATGTTTCCTGGTGGTGAGCGAGCAATTCAGGTGTGGAATAGTCTCCCAGGGGAAAGAGTGGACAACTTGTTGCTCGAAGCATTTCAAAACAGAGGGGACAAAGCATCAGCAGCAAGCCCATAAGGAGCAATATCGCACTGACTACTTGTAGCTGGACTGGAGGCAACAGTAATTAGCAATGAGCCAAGAGAGCTGGCTATGGGGGTGTTGATGCTATGAAATCCCATTGGCTGGATTTTGTCTCGCTAAGCTATGATTTACATTCAGGGCCCACCTGAGCTGAACTCCCAGTTTGGACAGAGGAGGAAGGCAGATAGATAGTACAGCTTTGGGCCACTGTTATAAAGGCTGTGATTCTCAAAGGAATAAGGATGCTCGTCCCCCAGCTCCTTTGACATTCAGTGGCCTCCCCAACCCTCTGCACTGACAGCTGACAAGTAGCTATTATAGTGATGGCTTGTGGACAGTGGAGACCTTTATACCCGGCTCTTTGTACATAAGCGACCAAACAGCTTTGAGATACAAAACTGTGGTCACTACTGAGCTAGGCTGGGTTCTGTTCTGGAAACTAGAGGTAGTTAGATCGCATGAACTTTCACAGTGTTAACTGCTAACATCCCCTCCCACCCCTACCCCAAGCCTCCTCAGTGCCTGTTTGACATCATGGAAGGAGAAGATGGGCAATCCAAGCCAGGGCCAATAATGTTATTCATAGTCAAGAGCTTCCAAATGAAATGGTGATTGTGTGTGCTGGGAAACTGAGAGCCCGTTAAGCTGTGTTGGGTTGGGGGAACAAAAGCAGAGGTATGCCAAAGTACTGGTCACTTTGGAAAACCTTGGCCCAAAGTTACGCAGTTCAATACAGGAGCGAGTGGGTGAAATTCTTTGGCCTGTGTTATACAGCAGGTCAGAATAGATGATCGTAACAGTCCCATTAGGCCATAGAACCTATGAAGCTATACGAGGAGCTCCCAGGGAACCCGTCTCCCACCCCAGAGCTGAATGGAAGGCGATGCTTGTCCCAAAGAGATTATGCTGCGATGACAGCTAAATAAGAGCACTGCTGAGCTAGAGGAAGAGAGAACAGGCACACACACTGCTGCTTCAACCCTTCCCTAGTTCGCTTGCCTGGCAATACAAGCCTGGTTTCTGATCAGTGCTGAGTCGCACAAGGATAACAGTCAAGAAAAACAACACATTTGCATTAGCAGCAAACACTCATGTCTGGAAACCTCATACACAGCTCTGCAGTCAATGCTGTCTCTCCAGTCAGCTGTGTGAGACAGTGGAAAGCAAGTCCTGTCAGCTCATTCCTAGCCAGACAAACAGTGTCATTTGATTTCAGCCATGCCGCTTTGATAGGGATCAGCTCCAGGTCCAACTTTAACACCAAATCATTATGTGGGATTTTGGTTGACATATACCTGGCTCTGAAAGAGCTAGGGTCCTCAGAGCTGTTCTAGCGAGCAGGGAGAGCAGGAGGGCTGGGATTTCTGACAAGGTACCCCCCTTCTTTGACAACCTTCCTGGCACCCTGCCGATGGACGGGAAAGGAAGATGTCACAACCTGTACTTTGCTAATTGGGATGCAAATAGCCAGTCAGCACTTGTAAAATGTAACAGGTTTGAAAGGTCAAAATGCGTGAAGGAATGAGTGTGTGTTACATAAAATCACCCAGCCATCTAGATGACAGGCCAGGAAAGATGCCAGCAGACTCCAGCAAACTTCATAACAACTCCAATGCTGGGCCAAATATGCCATATGTATATACAGAGTTGGCGTTAAACACAGAGACGTACAGTTATTAAAAACAAGGACATTCAACAGATCTAAGAGTCCAGGCTATAGACCCTGAATGCTCTCAACAAAAAGGGCAATTTTCAGCTCAGGAGACCAGACTTCAAATCCTGCTTCAAGTTTATTTTCCCATTTGGAGACAAGAGTTTGAATTCTGACTTGGGTTTGTTATATTATTAGGAGGCACCAGATGGTGCCGTTGCAAACGGTCTTGAAAATTCTGTTTAACTATGTAAGCAGCAAGATCTTAGGAAAATGTTTATTGTTAGTTGAGGTGCAATTCTTTTTAGACACTGGGCGTAGCCACCAATAAAATCGGTTCTCTCTCTGATAAAGAGCAGTTCTTAGATTTAGCTACTGGTTTTGGCATGTATATTATGTTGTGTATAACTCAGTGACCCATAACCAGCATGTAGTGAGGCGGTGTGGTTCCTCGCCACCCCAGAGAGGGATGAGTCCCTCTGGATGCCAAAGTGGGCATAGCCAGTGGAGCTTGCGCCCGCCCCACAGAGGTCAGGGCGCAGGACTGGAAGTGCAAAAGCCCAACCCCAGCGCTCACTAAGGCCTGGCCACTGGAGAAGCCAGACACCTGTGGCCTAGCTCCCGGTGAGGGGACTCCTGCAGTCTGCGACCGACCCAAGGACTGGCCAGACAAGCCGAGGCCTGATGCTGACCAGACCTCAGGGAAGCTGTTAAGCCTGCCTGTGGCAAGCTACCTGAAGAAGCTGTCAAGCCTACCGCTCACCGAGTACCCTGAGGAGCCCATGGTGCTTGATTCCGTGGAGGACACCGTCCAGACGCAGGTACCTCTAGAGGGGGAGGTAGGAAGTAGCCCAGGGACAGCCGTCCCTAGTCTGGCTGCAGCACTACCAGAGCCGATGTCAGTGCGTTGTGGCCAGGATCCACACTGACACAGTAGCGGGTCTTATGCCGTGGCTAGGGCCCAGGGACGGGACACAGTGGAGTGGGTGGGCCTGTGCGGGTGGCAGTCTCCCCCTCTCCCTGGTCCTTCAGGTACTAAGGGCCTGAGCCAAAGACTCTCGACTGCCCCGCCCTGAACTAGGGCCTGGGTCTGCAGAATAGAGCAGTTTGTTGGTCTCTACCATTGCTGCGGCATGAAATCCCGCGGCCAGTCTAGTTCCCCTGAAATAACCCCATATACGTAGCGAGGCGGTCTGGTTCCCTGCCACCCCAGAGAGGGACGAACCTTGCCAAACCCTTCTACAAACCAAATAAGGCAAACCACAGCCACCCTACTACTCCAACAAAGGTATCAGCTTTTAGATACAAGTGCCCTTTCCAATCCCTTGGTACTTACCCCTAACTAGTGGAAGATGAAGCAAACTCCATACATTGGGTTCTAGTCTATTTGGATCAGCTCACAGAATTAGGACAAAGTTTGCAAAGCAAATAGTAACTGTGTGAAAGGAAGCCAAAGAAAGAACATGGGACAAAGAGGAACCAAAATGGGAAGAAAAAACAGATGGAAAGGACCTGAAACCAGAGATGAGTGAAATGGGATAAAAGTCACATTAATTAAAAGTTTAAAGCAGCCCAAAAATCTAAGGCTTGGTTTCACTGTCAAAGCACTCATTAAACTGGAGAAAATGCCTCTGACTAATGGGGTGTATACTTCTGTGTTTATTAGAGCCAGCCAGACAATATTTCCTCCACCCTCAGTGCTGGAAGATCTCAATGAAAATGAGGGGAAATCATTGTTTTTATCAATGTTTTCAGGAGAAAACTGCCAAAGCCTGAAACATTTTCATCCAAAAAAAAAAATTCGTTCTCAGGTTTTTCTAATGGAAAATGAGTATTTTCAAGGAAAGCAGCCATTTTAAATAAAAAATGTTTTGTCAAACATCCCATTTCTGTTTCGGAAAAAAATAGTTAGGATGGAAAATGTTTGAGCAGCCCCCTGTTTATCTAGGGTCTTATATGCTCTCCCAACAAAAGAACAGCCTCTGACATACACAGATGAATTGGGCCCCATTCAGCTGGGGAATGACAGCACAGAAAGACTAAGTGATTTGTCCAGGGTCATGTAGGGATGTCTGTGGCAAAGCCAAAAATTCAACTCCATCTCCTGAATCCAAGTCATTTAATCACAAAGCCAAATTTGCTCTTTATGTGTTCCTGTGGCCATGTTGCACTGCATATAACTGTGTCTAGACTGGCCCTTTTGGTTTTTTCTCTCTCCCTGAATTGTCCTTATCCGTAATGCAACAATAACTAATTCAATTAGCTGATCTGAACAGCAGCCAGTTTGATCTAATTTGGTTCCACTGGCTGCTTGCTGGTATGTTGCAAAATTGATAATCATACTTATCTGAAGGCAATTAGTGTGTGTGGGTGGGAGGAGAACAAATGATAGCCTTTCAGAGCATCCTCCACCTCTGGGACAAAGTGTCTAATTGGGAGCAAGTATTGTACATCCAGAATCCGAGTAGGATTTGGTATTGGACCAGCCAGCCTGTGCTATGCAGATATGTCAGGTGTTTGTTGTCCTGCTTCTGTTTGGTGTTTGCTAAGAGTAACATGTAACCAGGTGCCTCATATGTGCTAAAAGGGCACCAGTGAAGGGATAAAGGGGGAGTACAACCACCTCGGCCAAACATAGGGCAGGCAGAAACTTTGCAAGGTCCCCGTGCACAGCTCTGCCAATGCACCTGACTCCTGATCAGCTTTTCCTGCTCAGGGTCCCTTGCATAACTCAGCTCATGCACTGCAGCCCTGACATGCAGTATCCCATGCTAGGCCAGGTGAAGGAAGTTTGGGGACCTTGTGCTCTGGGGCTATGCTGCGGTTGGATGTCACCTTATGGATGAAGCATTAAACTCAGGGACATGGAACTTTTTGCAAGAACCGTGCAGTCAGCTCTGACGTAATGGCTTAATTGCAACTGAGATTTTTGCCTCCTGATCCTCCTCTGCAGTTTGCTCACTTCCTGGCCTAAATGGCTGTGCAACGGCGTTCTGCGCTGTTCACCCTATGCCCCACGGGTGGCTGCGTGTCAGTGAAGGATGCGAAGATCTCTTTGCTTGGGGGAAGTGCTTCCGAGCTTTGGAGGCTGAATGACCCTGGAGAATTCTAAGTTAGTATCGTTTCACAGGACAGATATCCTAGCATTTCCATTCATGGCTCCAGTTTGTAGTATGGTGCATATGGAAACGGAATGCAACTAACAAGCACACATGGCCTGTTGGATGCCTGGGTTGGACACAGCCTGTCGGACAATTTGGGCTTCTGTGTTTATAGCTAAGTAAATCCCCTGGTCTGTTTTAAATCTCTCTCTCTCTGTACGTTTGTGGGAAGGGTTTGGGGGGGGGGGTGTGCATCAATAAACACGCACATACATAAACCATACGCAAAAATTGGGCCAAGTCTTCAGCAGCTGAAACATTTAACAGAGCTCCATTGAATATCTTGGCGCTGCCACACTGAGTTACAGCAGCTGGAGAGCTGGCCCGGGGTTAACAAAGAGCTAAGGTTGCAGGAGCATTTGCTTTCAGTGCCATCAGTAAATACAGAGGAAACCACTGCACAACCTCCTCCCCACATACACACACATCCCAGCCCAGAATAGCAAGAAGGGATAGAGTTTCATGGAGGGCTGAGAGTGCACTCCGGAGGCAGCTTCCCCCTCTGGCAAACCTCCTGTGACAGACCCGTGTCAGACTGAGTCAGCCGTTGGTGCCCTTGATTGGGTCTGCCAGAGGCAGGGAGGTGACTAAAGACCAGTGAGAGGAAGGGGCAGACTGGAGGTCTCTGTGAGATGCCCACAGACCGACTGCTCAGCCAGCCTAACAACTACAGAGCTCCTTTATGGCAGATCGTGCAATGGGGAGCAGGTACAGGGATCTGGCATGGGAGGCCCTGGGGTCACAGACTGGCTGGACAGAGGGACCAGAGGGACAGCACTGGATATCAGATGTGTGCACCAGATTCTATCAGCCCTGGTGGCGTCCTTTGGCAGACACCACACACGACACAACCACCCACTTTTGTTCAGCTCGATTTAGCTTCTGCGAGCGGCCTGCACCCGAGATGTGACGATGCAAAAACACGTGATGTTTGGAGAATGCCAGGATTGTGGTTGTGGCGCTGGATTGATTTTTAGGTCAGGCCTAAAATAATGGTTTTCCCCAAGAAAAGTCAGCAAGCAGGGGAGCCAAAGAACACCTCGAAAATTCATTTCTCCCTTAACTAGCACTTGGGATCGGCCTGGACACTCAACGGCATTGTTAAAGGGTGAATCACAGAGATCTTACTCCTGCTTCAAGAGGGAAGATCAGTGCAGGATGGCATTGCTACTGCCGCCTCTGCCATGTCTGGCCACTGTGCTCCAAGGAGGTTTTAAAATGACACAAATAAATAGCCAGCCACAGTGTTTGCCTTCCCCAGCTGACAGGGAACTGCTGGCTGCTTTTACAAGCCGCCCTCTTTGCAGAACAGAAAGCCAGAGCTGGCTGCCGGCAGCTTTTCTTTCTTCCCCCCACCTCTCCCTCACAAGATGCACAAGGCCCACCTGAGACCTAACATTTGTCTGTTTGGAGAATAGATGAGTATTTATTAGAATTAAACAGCTGGGAGCTAGATGATATTTAGACTGGTATTAGGAGGAGTGGATGGGAGGGAGATAATTCCTGGGGTGTTTTAGAAAACCAGGCAGAGCTCAGTTACTGAGGGGATTTCTCAAGTCTCCTGTGAGAGGCTGATACAGTTAATTTCCTGCCGGTGCTGCAGGCTGTGCCACACTGATATTGCAGTGTTATTTAGAATAGAAAGGTCAGGCCGGAGATTGAATAATCATTGACAAGAAATCCATAGGGGATGAGTTCCAGGCAGTGACTCAAAGCAAGGCCGGTGTTTTTATCCTGAGCACCTGGATCTGGGTTGTTGTGATCATTTATTTGGTTATTTATTTTCCCTTCTCTACAGAGGTCTTTGAATGGGACTTCAAAAACCACAAACTGCTTGTCTCTAGGGTGAGGTAGTCAGGAGACAATCCAGGGAAACCTCAGTCTCCCTCTTATGAACAGGATCATGGCCTTATCCCAGAATTCCAGCTTAGAATCAGGATCATTCATCACAGGGGTCAGCAACTCTGGCACATGGCTCGCTAGGGTAAGCACCCTGGCGGGCCGGGCCAGTTTGTTTATCTGCCGCATCAGCAGGTTCGGCCGATCGCGGCTCCCGCCGGCCACGGTTCGCCATCCCAGGCCAATGAGGGAAGCGGGAAGCATTGTGGGCCGAGGGATGTGCTGGCCATGGCACTTCCTGCCACCCCCATTGGCCTGGGATGGCAAACCGTTGCCAGTGGGAGCCGCGATCAGCCGAACCTGCCAAGGTGGCAGATAAACAAAACTGGCCAAGCCCGCCATGGTGCTTACCCTTGCGAGCTGTGTGCCAGAGGTTGCCGACCACTGATTTATCAATTGATCGATTCTAAGGCCAGAATGGTCCATGATGCAGGACTTGTGTCTACACCATCCAAGACAGATGACTATCCAGCCTCTTCTTGAAAACCTTCAGTGAAGGCACTTCCACAACCAAGGCCGGCTCCAGGCACCAGCTAAGAAAGCAGGGTGGCCAATATAAAGAGGCAGCACTCCATCCAGTATCGGGTTGGCACGTCCTGGTCTTCGGCAGCAATTCGGTGGTGGGTTCCCCAGTCCCTCTCTTCCTCTTTGAGCTGCTGCCAGAGTGCCACCAAAGAGGAAGAAAGGGAACAAAGGACCTGCCACTGAACTGCTGCTGAAGAATGAAGCGGCGCCGATTTTTTTTTTTTTTTTTATGCCACTTGGGGCAGCAGAAAACCTGGAGCTGGCCCTGTCCACAACCTCCCTAGGCAGTCTGTTCCATTGTCCTACTGTTCTTACAGTTAGCAAGTTTTTTCTGGGATTTAATCTAAATCTGCTATGCTGTAGTTTGAGTCTGTTGCCTCTTGTCCTACCCTCCATGGCAAGAGAGAACAATTTTTCTCCATCTTTTTTATGGCAGCCTTTAAGTATTTGAAGACCGTTGTCATGTCTCCTACTAAGTCTCCTCTGTTGCAAACTAAACATACCTGGTTCCTTCAGCCTTTGCTCATCTGGCTTGCGTTTCATCCCTGTGATCATCTTTGTCACTAGCCCCTGGGTTCTTCCAGTTTCTCTGCATCCCTTCTATATAGCAGTGACCAAAATTGGATACCGTACTCCAGGTGAGGCCTAACCAGTGCTGAGTAGACCAGTACTATCACCTCCCGTGACTTGCATGCTATGCCTCTGTTAATTCAACCCAAAATTGCATTTGCTTCTTTTGCAACAACATCGTATTGCTGACTCATACTGAGGTTGTGATACACCACAACTCTCAGCAGTGCTTCTGCCAAGCCAGTTATCGCCCATTCTGTATTTGTGCATTTGGTTTTTCTTCCCTAAGTGTAGCACCTTGCTATGGCTACACTATGACTAGGGATACAGGCCCTGATTCTCCCCTACCACACACTGAAATCACTTTAATCTCTGAGTAGAAAGTGCTACCAGTTCAGGATGGCAATGTCACACCCACATGGCACTAGCTCCAGTGACGGTTCAGGCCAACGGGGACTCAGGTTCAGTCTTCCAGGTTATGTCTACCCCATAAATGGCTCCCTTGGGCATGAAGAAAACAAAGCATAAATATGAATCTCAGATCCTGCACACAGCCCTCCCACAACCCAGAAGCACCACAGCGGATTTTAAAGAGGATCCAAAGAATACATTACCAACTCCCCAAACACTCACGGGCCTCACTTTATGTCATGTTTTTAATACCAACTAAGCATGCACCACCATGATATTTTGCTTGCCTTTCTTTCTATCTGGAGGGAGGAACAGTAAAGGCTTGGGAGTTTTGTTCATTAGTCATAAGAAACCTTTGTTCTCATCCTGCAGTTGCAATAGGCTGTGTTATAACAGTGTCACTAGATGGCAGTGTTGCATAGTCTTATAAGTACTTAGCTACAAGCAGTGTTCAATCTCTTAATGCTGGATTGTTGTTAGTTTGGAAGTAGTTTAATTTTGGCGTGGGGAGCTGTTGCAAACAGCAAGAGAGGTCATTCTTTGCCTCATTCTCCCCAACTAGAGGTAATTCTGAGGGTAGAGTTGCTCTCTGGGAACTGGGCATTGGGGTGTGGGCTGAGATTCCTAGAAGAGGCTATAATAATCCTGGAAGAGTCGATGTGCTGATTGACCATCTCTGTTCCAGGTCTGGTGTATGAGTTGCACTGAGAATATGCACTTGACACCATAATTTTCTCCAACAACCAGCTGACTTATAGGGCCCCAACATGCCAACCTTCAGCAGCGGGGTGACGGCTGGATTTTAGGATTTTGCATGGCTCATTTGATTGTGTCTGTGGCACTGTGTCTGTGTTGGTCCAGGGCATTCTGGACTTCAACTGCACTTGCCAATGAAGTTCTACAGTTCTTCAACTACAATTCCCATCGACTTCTGTGGTAGTTGGATCAGGCCCTTGTAACTGAAAATGTTTGATGTTTTTCAGCATTTGTCCAAGTTTTCAGCCTATTTATCTCACAATGTTAAATTTCAGTTAGAGCATGAAGGCCCAGTGAAAAGCCTGCATCTCTCTTTTGTGAATTGACTCTGTTCCTCAACATAAGAATATGTTAAAGCATTGGACTTTTAAAACCAGACACACAGCCTGCCAAAAATCTCTTTGAAATTAAGGTTCCAAATTTCCAGTTTCAAACAAACTTCAGCAGTTTTGGTTTGGGCCTGAGAGCCAAACCAGGAAGGGGTCTGTGTGGTGATTTTACTGCATTTCAAACCAAAAACTTACAAGCGCAACCATTCTCATGAGGTTTCTACCGTGCTTGCGATATTTCACCCAAACCTGGTGAGATGTGGTACAATCGCATCCAACTCAATACTCAACCATGGCCCTGATTTGACTAGGCAAGCAAACCCAGAACCTCAGCCCAGATCTATTCCAGATCCAAATACAATCTGCCCCCTTTCTGGTCTCTCTGAGCGTACCCCCTCGTGCCTTTACCTCTCCTGGGAGTCTGTGACAAGTGGGGAAAAGGGGACCAGACAGCAGTGCTTAAACCAAAGCATTGTTTAATCTGTTAAGGACTAACGGACTAAAAAGGATTTAAAAACAACAAACAGTCTAGATGCAATGCTGTCTTACCTAGAGAATTCCCCTAATGGATGCGTAGATAGGTCTAACTTCTTCAGCTATCCCAGCAGGTATGTCTGTGTGTCAGATTGAACAGTGTCTCAGCAACAGTTGCCTCCAACAGCTGCTGCCTCCCTCCTAGGGAGAGAGTAACTTTTTATCCAGCCAGTGTTCACTCAGTTTCTGGGCTTTTTGGCCCTGCTATTCCAAAACCAGGTTGGTGAGCTCCATAGGTGGGCAAGCCAGCCTTCTCAGGACCAAGGGCTCTCCCATTTGTCCTGTAACAACCCCTGCATTTGTGCTAGTGGGTGACCAACTTAGGGTCATTGGTTTTGCCTGCTGTTTGTATCCTCACAGACCTCTTGAGTTAGCCCCAGTACAGTCATACAGAAAACATCCCTACAACCCAGTCACCAGGCAGTGGTAATAAATTATTACATGGATGCTCCACAGCTGTCACTCCATCACTTTTAAGCCCTCTTTGATATAAACAGAGGGAGCCAAAATAGAGGGGAAAAGTGTAATACTAGTGGGAGTCACCAGAGGTCACTAGAGATAGTGTAATAAATTCTGATTGTCTGAATATTCAGGCATTAGTCCTTGAAGTAGATACTTATCGTGCGTTGTGGTACATTTCTTTATAGATGCTGAATGTCAAAGTGATATAGGTGATGGGACATGATCCTAAATCACTTTGCCAAGTGTGAAAATCCCACCCACTGAGCTTATCATCAGGAACGTTTTCTCTGTCTGAATCTCTCTAAGAATAACTCTGAGGTGTTGCTGCTGCCTACATGTTATACACAAGCAAAACAAACCATTAAATGGTGCCAATGCCCTGGTGCTGGAAGCTGCAGAGCAAAGGACAAACCGATCAGGATTTTGGCATTTGCATGAGTCCAAAGGACAGAGAAAGTGCGAACTTTCTTGAGGAGTGGAAGAAGTGAAAGCAGCTTGTGACGCTCGTTTTCAGGGGCGCCCAGAAATCCAAAAATGAGGAGGAAAAATGCTGTTGTCTGCTTAGCTGTGTTGGAGAGAAAGGCAGAGACCTTATCATATTTGAATGGATATAACAATACCCATTGAATAGTCTGGATGCTGACCGTGCCATGTGACAAGGGTGTAACATTTGGTAACCTTGATCCATAACATACCACAGGAGTACAGGAGCCAGGAAATAAAGCAGCCCCTCAGGAGCATTCTTGTGCATTTCATCTCTACAAGATGGTGTCAGTAGAACACTCTATGTGATTACAGTAAGGGACAGGGCACTAGCTCAGGTCATTCTTAAATAGTGTCATTGTGACATCAGAGATAAAAACCAATCAGCCATCTTCCTGTGCACTTAATTTGCATGCTCAGTTCTGCTGCTTGCACTGCGGGAGTGGAGATGCTTCTAGTTCAGAGGTTCTCGCAACAAATTTTTGATGGCCTCAGATTGCGGCCACCAACTCTTACTGGTGGCCACTCTGACGATTTTTCCTAAAATACTTAATTAAATTTAGGAAAAACAAATAAAAACTCAATAATAAAAATAATGTGCAATTTTCTTTATTCTTTACTGGACCTAAACAGAAAACCAAGGTGCTTTACATGGTTTGCTTTTTTTTGTTTATTTTTTTTTTTTAAAGACTTGCTAGTTAGCAAATCTGCTACTGTGAAAGGTGATGTTTGTATATTTGTTAATATCAGTTTCCACAGCAGATTTACTCATCCCCAGCAAGCTGGAGGACAAATTAAGCCCTAGACAGGGAAGTGGGGAGGGAGGCAGAGAGGGCTAGCGGCGATGGGTGGGTGAGCCTGGGGTCATAAGGCCAGAGCCTGCCACACACCACCCCAGAGCTGAAGCCCAAAGCCCAAGCCCCACCACTCCCAGGAAGGGGGGAACTCACACCAGTTGCCTGCTCCTACAGTGTTTGTGGCTTCAGAAGGGGGCAGGGACCTGCCCCTGCTTGTGGCCCTGGGGGGAGGGGCAGCTGCTTTGCGCCCCACCCATCACCACCCAGCAGGCTGTGGCCACATTTGAGAAATGCTAATTCATCTTCCCCTCCCAACTCAGTACCCAGTTCTCCTCATGGCTGCTCCCTCCATAACCCCACAGGTTACTTATCTCACTGTGCTCCTCACATCCTCATGTTCCCCTCACATTAATCCCATGTTCCCACCCAAAAACCTGCTCCCTCCACACCCTCCCTGCTGACTGCATTTGCAGTATTGTGTTTGCTTACAAGTGGGACGGAATGGGTAGGTTTGTGGAGGGTGGATGTGCCTGAGCAGTTGATGGGAAAGGGAAGGAAGACAAGGTTATTTTAATTAGCTTGTGAAACTCATTACCACAAGATATCACTGAGGCCAAGAACCTAACAGGATTCCAAAAAGGACTGGTCAATTTATATGGATTAAAAAGAACATCTGGAGTTAGAACAACAAATACTATAAAATAAACAAGAGTTTCTGAAGGGATAGAAGGCCACAATTTTAGGGCCAACCTCTAACTATTGGAGTTAGTAGAAGACTTTACCTGGGTCCAGGTTGTCCCTTAACAGGGTTTCTTTCTCTGGAACAACTGGTGTTGACCACTGTTGGAGATAGGATGCTGGACTTTGTGTCTGATCTGCAATGTAACTTTTTGTGTTTGGAATAACTCTAAAATCATTAGTAGATGAATTACTACCTTCTGTAATCTGGTTTCTGGTACTTCTGAAAGACAGAAAGTCCTAACTAGGCAAGGCAAATTAAGGGGAGTTTAATTCCAAATGAGGCTCGTTTTTGACATTTTTCAGTGTCGTGGTCTAAAAGCCTCTTGCCTTCCCTTGAACTAGCATTCAGACATTCAAATCCACTTGCAAAGTAAATTTTGTATTAATGAGCAGAGAATCAATTTTAAGTAACCATTAAAGTAATGCGATTTCAAGCTTTAGGCAGTGAGTTTGCTACATTCCTGAAAATAAATCTATGTTAGGGAAGTCGAGGGAATGGAACCAGTGGTCCTTGAAGCACAAACAATTCTAATTTCTTAATTTCTTCTGTATTATGAGGTGACAGTGGTCTTCAAACACAGAGCCAAAACTTCTCTGCCTTTGACTGGAAAATCTTCAGTTTTGAAACTCTGGGGATTTGTCCTTAATGATGCATATACTTAAGGGGATTTCTCAGTTTCCTTATTTTGCAGCATTAGTACAAACTTCTAAGAGGGGATTATCCCAGGCAAAAAAAATCTTTGTTACCCTCTTGTTAAGATTGAAAGTATCTGTTACTTCAACCTTTAGAGAACCTTGGAGCTTTTTCCAAAGACAGAAGTTTTAGGAAGCCTACACATTCAAATCTAGAGTTTCAAATTTCTTTACAAAAGCACAGTAAAGTCACCCAAATAACCTTAACTCTGCCCTCAGCACTTGCCTTGAGAAAAGCACTTTGATCACGTGACCCACCTAGTACTGGTTTTCACAAAAGGTTTCAGACATATTTGTTTCTGATGTCAAGCTGATATTTTGTCCCCTCATTAAGTGTTCCTCTTTTCATTGTAAGTGCTGCAGCTTCAGAAACGCAGCAACATTCAAACTGGTGCCCATTTTTAGCAGTGAGGGTAATTAACCATTGGAACAAATGATTGAAGGATATGATAAACTCTTCACCACTTAGAGTCTTTAAAGCTAGATTAGTTATTTTTATAAAAGAGGCACTGTAGCCCAAACAGATTTTATGGGATTGATGCTGGAACCACTGGGTGAATTATATTGCCTGGGCTCTGCAGGAGGTCAGACTTGATGATCACTGTGGTCCCTTCAGGTCTTGGAAACTATTAACTACTATGTCAATCATGGCAGTTCTATAGGTGACTACTGTACCTCATTGTCTAATTAAGTTCTTTTACTTGGCACCACACAGAACTTCTGTGAGCAGTGAGAGATGGTTTCCCTGTCTGCTATTTAAAGTATGTCTATGACCAGGTATGTCTACAAAGAAGGCAAGATTCTATACAAGCACTGTACAATTAAGGGGGCAAATCAACAGAGCTACACTGATTTAGAGCAGCCCATGGCTGGCCCAAAGTATTCTACTTTTTGTGGTCACTGAGGAGAGCAGCCTGTAATAAGGATCGATAAATTTGTTTCAGAATTTCTGGTTGGTCTTCTGGTGGTGCAGCATGGGCAGAGTTAAGGTTGTTTGAGTGGCCTTCAGTATACATTTCCATACTTTTGAGTATTTGTGGGCATCTTTAGGGTATATATTATTATTTTGTTTTGTTAAGTGGAGCCTTACCTTTGAAATTCCAGATCGTCTTAACATTTGCGCCTTTCTGAGGATTCTGAGAAGACGGTTTGGGGCTGAAGTGAGCGATTCTTTTGAACTTCTAATGAAGGTTCTTGCCTGAGAATTTCCTTATTTTGTTTAAATCCACCCATACTTATGGAAGCATCCCCGTGTCCTCTCCGTACAGAGTTCCAAAGGTTTTCAGGCTTCCTCTCCTGTCCCAGATCCCTGCTGTGAAGAGCTTAATACAAGGGTAACAAAAAATAGATAGGAAAGCAGGAAGGGCAGGAAGAGAACTGCAATCAGAGCATGTCATGGAGAAGGAAAATAGCAGGAATACCAGAGTGTTAAGTAGATTAAACATGGGCACACTCTGATGGGTGCTATTAATCAGAACAATGTTTTTCTTCTTTACATAAACAATGGTAAAGTGCCTATACCATGCTACAGATCAGAATGCCTGGGGTTTTACAACCACTTTGTCCAGGAATCACTGGCTGCACATGGTGCTAAGCTGGTTTACCTAGGGAGGTGGTGGACTCTCCATCCTTAAAGGTTTTTAAGGCCCAGCCTGACGAAGCCCTGGCTGGGATGATTTAGTTGGGATTGGTCCTGCTTTGAGCAAGGGGTTGGACTAGATGACCTCCTGAGGTCTCTTCCAACCCTGATATTCTATGATTCTATGAATCTGTGGCAAATCAAATGACAGGAGGGAAGGCCATCTGGGGGGTTTGTTTACTCATTCCCCCCCCCCCCCATGTTGTTTTTCAGTGGCACGACAGAACTGATGTTTATAGGTATCATTACATGTGAAAAATCTGTTTCAGGGCTGAGCGGCGCTGCTGGGAATGTGCAGCAGACTGCAGTTTAATGAGCTCATTAAAATATGTTTAAAGATACACTAACAAAAACCCACCCTCAGCTTCCAGCACTACAATTCACCCCATGGCCACCGGAGGTGCTGGTGCAAGGGGCCTATGCCTCATAACTTTTGCTGAAGGGGCTTGTTAGCGGCTGCCAATGTGGTAGGCCTTCAAGGCAGTATTAGCCTGAGCAGGCTTATGTAAGGAGCAACTCCGTCCCCAGGGAACCCTCCCAAAAAGGAGCAGAGAATCCTGTGGCACCTTATAGACTAACAGACGTTTTGGAGCGTGAGCTTTCGTGGGTGAATACCCACTTCGTCAGACGCAGGTAGTGGAAATTTCCAGGGGCAGGTATATATATGCTAGCAAGCAAGCTAGAGATAACGAGGTTAGTTCAATCAGGGAGGATGGGGCCCTGTTCTAGCAGTAGAGGTGTGAAAACCAAGGGAGGAGAAACTGGTTCTGTAATTGGCAAGCCATTCACAGTCTTTGTTTAGTCCAGAGCTGATGGTGTCAAATTTGCAGATGAACTGAAGCTCAGCAGTTTCTCTTTGAAGTCTGGTCCTGAAGTTTTTTTGCTGCAGGATGGCCACCTTAAGGTCTGCTATAGTGTGGCCAGGGAGGTTGAAGTGCTCTCCTACAGGTTTTTGTATATTGCCATTCCTGATATCTGATTTGTGTCCATTTATCCTTTTCCGTAGTGATTGTCCAATGGTTTCAGCCAATTTACCTGCATAACTGACCTCTTGTGGCCACCCGGGAGCCAGGCAGCCCTGAAAGCAGAGTCAGGGAACAAGCATTCTAATTCCAGCTGTCGCAGAAATTCACTGAGGTTTTGGACAAGTCCCTCATTTGTGTTGGTGCTGTAGTGTCTAGAGGCTGCACTCTAGGTTCAGATGCTCGATGTGCTAGGCTCTATACATCCCTACAATGAAAAGACGGCCTCTGACCCTGTCTAAATAAGAGGTGAGAGGCGTCAGGTAGAAACAACTGCTGGAGGTGGCCACAAGGTAACAGGGAGATGACTGCGATTGGTCATAATGAGCAGTGATCATACCCCATGGTGGAGAGGGCTTTCTGAGGGCCTCAGTTTCCCTATCCATTGACGCAAGATCATGAACGCTTCCTAACCTCTTATGGACAGGGCTGTTGAGGCTTCCATTCATTAATCCTTAGGCAACAATATTTGAGCCCCTTAGATGCAATTGCAACATATTATTCCTGCTGGTTGCTTGTTATTTTTATCTCGGGTTGTGAGTCAGGCCTGAAGCCAGACCCTGCCTTTTCCTACAACCACCCCATCCCCACCCAATCCTCCAGATACTTTTGAGAAACTCTAATGTCTCATTTGAATTCTAAGGGGATAAATACAATGTTGTACCGTGACTGTATGATTAAGGTCCTTGACTACATCCTGAAGGGCAGGTATTCATGTCTTGCTTGATCTGCCACTGAAAAGCCACTTCCAGGTGACCAAGGTACAAAATGGGTGCCCAATCCCTTGGACTGCGACTGTCAAAAGCACGTGGCTGTGACGCTGCCCATTCCCTTGTGTCCCTTGCTGTAAAACTGAAAAAATGGTTATTAGTTGTGCTTGGAGACGTCTGTTCATGTCCATTCCAATGAAGGTGTGTGCTCTCCCCAAGCACCGCAGCTGGAAAGTTTTTTCTCCTCAGTGGTATCCATTGCGTTGGCTCTGGTGCCCTCTGGAGTCACACTCTCATAGAGCGAGTATAAAGGGCCCTGCAAGCACTCGAAGAAGAACAGGTTCAGGGGGCATTGTCACCCTGAGCTGGGGTTTTTCCAGTGGATAATGGCATTGGAGAATAGAAGGGTTGAAAGCTCAGAGGTATTCATTCATTCATTCCTTTCCCATTAGAGGATGGGATTTTTGTACTCAGCAAATAATGTTCTTGTACCAGTAGCAAATGTCAAACGCTTATCATGGGCCAGGGAGTGGTGAGCACTTGGAACAAGTCAGCGGAAAGGGCAGAAGCTCCATTTAAAGGCTAAGCCAGCTCATAGCAAATGTCAGCACTCGGCTGGGGGAGAAGGGCCCAGCCACTGGGAGAACCATGTTCACACACAGCAACGGAATCAAAAAGCCCTACGGCATTCTTAGAGCCTGCAGAAGTTTTCCAGAGAGCAAATCTAGCTTTGAAATGGACCTTGCCATGCTAGCAGGAAATGCCCTTTGCTCTTAGGGTGCAGTAGGGTCCCTTGCAGTGGGATAGCAGGGACATGGGACTGTACTACAGGAGGTGTGTGGAACTGAGCGGGCTGAAGGGCCTATGTGGCAGATAAATTATTTAAACAATGACATGAGAAAGTCACTATCACTGCAGCTCCCATGCAAAGACCTCCAAGTGCTTTGCAGGCATCAACCTCCTTGGGTGGTCAAGGCTGTAGTGGTGGTATGCCCATTAACACCAGCTGAGGAGCTAATCAGGACACCCAGCGGAGAAACCAGTTGAATCTTTAGGAACTCTCCTGATTTGGTTCAAAGTATTTGGAGAGGTCACTTCTTCCAAACTCACTTGGAGCTGGAGCCACTTGGACAATCTCTTCCTTGTGGCTTCAGGACTTCAGCTTCTTCCTGGCATGTGCCAGGGTCAGTATTGCTCAACCTTTCTTTAAGCTTGTCACATCTATGGTAGCACTGGCCATTTGTGCTACCTAGTATGCTGGGCGGCGAGGGGGAGGAGGTTGGAGAATGAGGTTTTCAAACCTGCTGAAGGCATCTAGACACCAGTTCCCTTAGGGGGCGTTGAACAGCTCAGCCTGAATAGCCAAAGCTGGGTGCATATGCTGCCTAGACTCAGAAGTCATGTCTACACTGGATCTGGAGGGGAACTTTCCACCACAGGTCACTATCCTCGCTCTAGTGCTGACTAAGCTAGCACTAAAAACAGCAGCATTGCCATGGCACTGGGAGGGGTTAGCCACTCTGAGTACATCCCTAAGGTCTCAGCCGGGCTTGTGTATGGGGCATCTGGCCGCTCACACCATCCTGTCTACATGGCTCTTTGGAAATGGCCCCTTCAGCACGAGTGTAGACATACCCTTAGGTGAACGAAGATTGCAGCATAAAGCAGTGGAAAGTCAACCCAGCTGAACAATTAAATGAAAAAAAATCCCTGAAAAATTTTGTCTTGTGGGGGTCAAAACTGATGCTAATTTTTTTAATCTGATTTTTTTTTTATTAAAAGACACAAGATAGATGAAGTAATATCTTTCATTAGACAAAGGTCTGCTGGGGAGAGAGAGACAAGCCTTCCAGCTCCTCAGAGCTCTTCTTCTGGCCCAGCCCTCAAGAAGAGCTCAGAGTACAAAAACTTCTCATTCACCAGCAGACATTGGCCCACTAAATTGGTCCTCACTCACCTTGTCTCTCTCTCATATCCTGGGACCAGCAGGGCTCCAATGACTCCGCAAACAACAATGGAAGTGAGCCACTTTATTTTAATCAAAAATGTTCTTGAAAGAGTTTGTTGCAGCATTTTGACTAGCAAAAAGCAGCCCCACTCACGCACCCAAACATGGGCTCGGGGAACAAACCATTTCCAGTGATTCTGAAAAATGTTTATTATAAAAAAGGCAACTACAAAAATGTCACAAACATATTGCTAAAGCTGATGGCTTTTCATTGAAAAACAAATTTTGTCAAAAGGCTTTTTTTTTTTTTTTTTTTTACACAAAAATAATACAAAAAAATACACCTTTTGACAAGCTCAGGTGGAAAGGACTTTAGCCCAGACATGCAGTATGGTGTCAGCTTTGCCCTCCTGCTCCGTTGTCACATGGTATTAAGCTGATAGGGTCAAAGTGAGTCTGGCACATTGGCTAGCGCACAAGGACCATGCCTGCCTTGCTCTGGGCTCTGGTATGACAGAGGTCCTTGCATTCAGGCGCCGCAGGCACCTCTGTGCAAAGGCAGAACAGCAGTGCCCCGTTTGTCTCCTTCCACAACCAAGAAAAAGTCAGACTAAGGAGACCAACCATGGCCCAGGCTTTAAGGCTTAACACTGAGGCTGTCCCCCAGGAGGAACTGTGTCTACACGGGCATGTCCACACTGCAAGTGGAAGTGTGATTGCAGCTCAGGTAGCCATGCCTCAGCTACCTTTAAGCTACCTAGTTTGGGCACCAATGGCAGTGAAGCTGCAGGCTACATCTCCAGGTTCCCCTGCACCCATACATGCAGGTGGCTAGCCTGTGCTGCTGCGGCTTCACTGCTACTGGTACGTGAGGTAGCCAGATCAAAGCTAGCTTGGGTATGTCTACATGTACTGCAATCACCCCTTCAGGTGCAGTGTAGACATACCTCAGTAGCTCGCTCCGGGGTTGAATGGCTCACTTCCCTATTCAGGGCTCTGCCACGTTTTAGCCCATGATGTTTTCGTACATTGCCTGGACTGTTAACACTCAAAGTGGAACTCAGAGTTAGTTGTTTCTAAAATATTAGACACGCTTTCCTTGGAAAGAGGGTGCCACTTGTGGAGAAATACTGAGACCAGAATTCCATATGGGGAACATCATGGCTAAGGTTTGTCAGGAAGCACTCCACACCAAGCACCTAAAGTGTGATTCACCATTACCCTCTGCCATGCATTAGTAAGGGGATGCCACTGAGCTAAAGCAAACATAGGCTGAACACCAGGCAGTGTTTTCTAATCGTGGCAGAGCCCCATTAGTTTCCCAAGAGACATGGTGAAAGCTCCATCTCTGGGGTCACATGAAACCAGGCTGCAAAAACCCAGGAGACTACATGGGAGAGAAGTCTCCAGCAGTGGTCAGGGTGGGGAAGATGAAGTAGATGCACTAATAAGTCCATTCCTTCTCTAGCTTCTGTGACAGCATCTCTTTGCAACCGACCGACGTTCTGTGGGGACAGGGTGACATGTCATGGCAAAGAGTGAGAGCAGCAATTAATTGCTCTTGGAAAAGTCTCGTCTTTGTACCTGTCCTCCTTTTACATTCATGATCCTAGCTACCTGTAGCTGTGGCAGACCAAGTCAGGAGCTTTTCCAGGAGCCGTGTCTCTTACAGCACTGTGATGCTGAGGAAGAACGACTGTTGGAAGGCAACTCAGCAGAATCTGACATCTTTGCTCAGGGCTTGTCTAGAGACGGTGCAACAAGTAGGTCAGTTACAAGGTGCACTGACAGAGCTGCGTGGAGGCCTAGGACCGGGTTAGTATGCAAAATACAGACTGATGCAAAGGACTGACATGCTATCACTAGGTGGAGCCACAAGAGGCCTGAACAAAGAGACACCAGTAGGTGGATTCAGTGGAGATGGCTTCTTTCAGCACTGTTTTGTCAGAAAGTTGTGTTAATGAATAAGAAAGCTTAAGGGGAGGCAATGTTGCCTAGTGGACAGAGCATTTGGTTGAAACTCAGGCAACTTGGGTTGTATTCCCAGCTCTGCCACTGAACTGCTGGGTGACCTTGGGTAAGTCATGATACTGCCCTGTGCCTCAGTTTCCCCATCAGTAATATAGGCCTAATGATACTGACCTCCTTTGTGAATCATTCTGAGATCTATGGATGCCCCAGCTCTGTGGTATGACAGTGTTGCAGGTCAGGATTGAGGTGCATTGGCAGAGCTGGGTTTGGGGTGAATGTGAGTTGATTAATACACAGCCCTTCAAATTGACTTTCCAACTAGCTTCCGCTTTGTGTCATGCAAATACCAGACATGTTCAGCAGTTTGGTTTTGCTTGCAAGAAATACACCAGTGTTTGCAACAAAAGAAACTATTTATTTGGAATATGCATTACCAGTACAAATCAGGAGACTGTAAAACCTACACCTTGTTAGTAACATTATAGAACATAAAAGTTTCAGTTGGGGTCAAAAAGACATAGGCCTTTGTCTTTACAGAAGCAGAAAAGCTTAAAGTTTCAAAACCAAGTCACAGCAGAGTCTTTTTAGGTTTTATAATCGGAATCCATTAGGAAAAAAAAAAAAGGCAAAGCAAAGCAAAGCAAAAGCAATTCAGAACAACTGGAACATCTTTACAAGAAGAAAAGGGTTTGCAATGAGAAATTTTTTTCAAAAACCCTGCAATGTCTGATTTATATTTTAATAATTATAACACTACCGTGAGTGTGAAAGCTAAAGTATTCTAGGAAGCTTCAAGATAAAAAGCAAAATCAACTAGTGATGTGAAAAGTTGAGGGGTTTTTTTTAGACCTCTTTAAAGGAAAAAAAAAGTTAAAATTAATGGTTTTATAAACCTCTTTCCTTGAACTGGGACCTTTAACTGTATCATTTTCAGGAGGTAACTGGTGTTTTATTTTCCTTTATCATGCTAACTACATCTGCCTTCCAAATACAGCCCTCTGGTTCTACAGACACTTATACATGTGCTTAACTTTCTGCATGGGAGGTGGCCCATGAAAACAGTCGCCTCCTCCTGATGCGTGTAAATTTAAGCATATGTGTAAGTGGTCACAGGATCGGAGGCCACAGACCCAGATCTTACTCATCTCCAAACTTCCTGTCCAGTTCATGCACTGGTGAAAGCGTGTTCTACCTTAGCGCCTGATCCAAAGCCCACTTGAGGTATGTGGAATTCTTTTCCTAAAACAGTCATACTGGTCCAGACCCATGATCTGTATAATCCAGTATCCTGTCTCCAACAGTGGCAAGCAAGGGATGCTTCTGAGGAAGGTGCAAGAAACTCCACAACAGGCAGATGTGGGGTGACCTCCCTCCCTCCCTCCGGCCCATGAAGGGCTCATCCTGAGCCCTAATAGGTTGCTTTAATCCCTGAAACGTGAGTTTTTTCTCTCCCTTTCAATACTCTTTATTAGCATTGTAACTCTAGATATCCTTGTTATCCATATAAATCTTCAACTTCTTTTTGAATCTTGCTATATTCTTGGCCTCGGTGACATCGTGTGGCAATGAGTTCCACAGTCTAATTACACACTGTGTGAAAAAGTATTTCCATTGACGTCAGCAGGCTTTGGATGAGGCCTTAACTGAGTTTAGATCAGCCAACGAGGAAACGGGGAAGCTTCTCAATACACAAAAGAGGGAAAAAAAAACCCTCCACACCAATTCTAACAAGGTGATCAGAATAGGAGGATCCATTTATTCAAAATATTGATGTAGTACATGGTAATGGCCAAAGTTCTGGAGTGATATTTTTGTAAACATCGTGTTTTGGGCGAGTGCTTTTAGACCTGATCTGAAGTTCACTGGAGTCTTTCATTGGCTTTAATGAGGTTTGATCAAGCCCTAGGAGAAGCAGCAAGATTTTGCTGGGATCAATCATGAAAAGGAAAGCAAAACCCTATCATTTGACAGAGCTCAGAATTATAGACAGAAACTGCCAGCTGTGCTGTGAAAGGCTGGGTCTGCTACAATTTGAAAGGGTTGAGCTCAGAGACTAAGTCTTCCATTTCACAGGGGCCCTGATTCAGGAAAGCATTTAAGTATGAAGTCCATCACTATTCAGCAAAGCAGTTCAGCCTGGGATTTTCAACAGCACCTAAGGCAGAGATGCAACAGGATCTGGGTGCTGAACAACCTTAAATTCCTTTGAAACATCCTTACGTTTAGCAAGTGCTTAACTTTCACCCTGTGCTCAGTTGACCGTAACTGCACGTAAGCACATGCTGAAAAGCTTTGCTAAGTAGGTGTGGTTTGGGGTCCATAGCTAAATCTTGCCCCTGCAAGTGCTCATCCCTTTGCTGAAGCACTCGGCACCTAGCAGGATGAGTGTCTTGGCCCACACCATGGCACTTAGGCCCAGCTCTACAAAGGTATTTAGGCTCATAACATCCACTGAACTTGAGCGAGCCCAAGATCGGCAATGTTTGAATTTTTAGGAAGGGGGAACAGGGTGAAGTCCTTTCACAGCAGATCCAATTCCACAAGAAAAATCAAACAAAAAAAAATGGATCTTTGCCAATTAAGCTTTTCACATCACCTTGAATATACATCAAAAGTGGAGGAAGGGAAGTTTACAAGGCCTTAGTCCTGGACAATTTAAAAATAATAATAATCATCATCATCATAATTGCCCCCGAAAGGAAAAAAAAAAGGAACGCAAAACAAAAAGAAAATGTAATTAACTGGGTCTCAATGTTAATAAACATAAAGTGTTAGAATGTACCTATTATGCTCACTATTCCAACCATTTTTTTTTTAAGTTTTACAAAATGAATTACTGTCACTTTTTAAACATTGTGTAAGAGGAAATGAGTGTGCACAACTCTACAGTTTTCTAGCATTCTTGAACTAATTCACAAATGCGAGAAAAATTAAAAACAAAATAAAATTAAAAAAAACATGGAAAAAAACCAAACCAAAAGAGAAGATGAATGTAGGTAGTTTGGTGTTATAAACTATACAGGAATGAAGCGCTTTTTGCCACAGAAAGAACTGGAGTGGAAATTCTTCCCCGTTCACTTTTGCGTGCGATGAGGGTCATTTTTAATTTTTTTTTTTTTTTTTTATTATAAACACTATTAAATTCAGACTGCTTTTTTGGTTTTTTTCCTTTATCTGAATATACAAGAACATTCATTATCAAATGTTCATTATCATCAATGCTACAAAGAACAAGACACAAATCGCAAGAAACAATGGAAAATGTTAATAAAGCTGAAAGAATCGTCAAGGTTTTTTTTTTATTTTTATTTTTTTAATTTTTTTTTAAATTTTCTGCAGGTTTTTTTTTTTTTTTTAATTTTTATTCCATTTTGTTTTTTTTTGTTTTTTTGGTATCGAAGTTAGGATTTTCTGGGCAGAAAAAAAGAAAAAAAATTCAAAGTTTGTGAGAAAAAGGCAACCGACCAGTCAGTCACAACAACAAATGTAAAAGGAATGAACAAGGAAACCGAAAAATGTGACGCATTAAATACCATAAAGGAGTCGATGTCGTGCCGTGGGGAATGGGAGAAGGAGAGGGAGGATAAATGCAGCTTCAGCTAACCACTTCTGAGGACTGGTCCCTGCTGCACTGAAGGTGAATGGCGCAATTCGATTCTCAAGCAGAGCAGGGATTGCCACGGGTAGGCTGCTTTATGTTGACATGGCTTTAAATCTGTTTCTCAAATGATTCATTTTCAAGAGGTACCATCACAGCTGGCTCTGCAGACAGCCCTTGCACCTACATGGAGGCCTCTTCATTTCACTGAGGCACCATGCAGGCAATGGGGTGTGTGTGGGGGGAGTCCATCTGTCTACAGCCAGTCACAGGATCTGGACCACAGACTCCACTCCAGCAAAGCACTTAAGCACATGCTGAACTGTAAGCCCATAAGCACTCCCATTTGTCAACTGAAATCACTGACTTCAACAGGACTGCTCACATGCTTCAAGTTAAGCATGCACTTAAGTTCTTGGCTAGACCAAGGCCTTAGGCTGTGATATAGCCAAGATGCCATACTGGGAGAACATCTGGGGGGCGATTTGGTGTTTGTGTGTATCACCTAGCTACGAGGCGAGAGAGAATACGTGATGATGGGATGCAGTATAAAAGCTTTATAGACACAGGCATGGGATGGGACGCGTTGTCCCAGTCAGTCCAAGGATAGCATGCTGCCCCATCATGTGTCCTATACATGCTGGGTAGAGATGGCCTAGACAATTTTTCAACGCTTAGGACCGAATGGGGCAATTACTCCCACTAGTGAGTAGTTACAACCATGAAAAACAATGAACTACAGTGCAGGGACTACTTGTGGGAGAACTGCTTACCATTGTGGGTAAAGTATGTGTGAGGGGGAGCTTACATGTTGGACCTTAATTGGGACTATTTTTTGTATCCCTCCACCTCTAACCATGGGTGTCTTAGCACCACAGCTGACTGGAAAATTGTAGGGAGACAGTGAGAGAATTTGTTGGTCATTTTTTGTCCAAGTTTCTAAAAAGCTTTGAATCCAACTGTACAAGACTCGGGGGGTGGGAGGGAGATCTAAGTACCTACATTTTAGAAACCTACACAATCCAGCCAAATTAGTTCATCTATTTAAAAAATAGGCCCAAACGTCAAAACCAATACCTTGGAGCCTCCCAGGGTTATCAGTAAGTGTTGTACATCCTGTTGGTAAGTTGGGACCTTCCCATTTCAACAGAATCATGCTCCCAATTCTAGCTTTTGCAGGGGCTCAGCATTTCAAGGCCATAAACTCTTGTGGGACTGTTTATTGACCATGTCTGGCCTCAAATCAATCTACATTTTTTTCAGTGGAGGGATGGCTATTTTTCTGGCAGAGCTTTGATTTCAAATGGTGGCTACTTGAAGCAGCTCAATAACTGCACTACACTAATACCAGAATTGGTAGGGAAAAAAGCCAGTGGAGGTCAGTGGCAGAGTGCAGGTGATATGCTCAGAGGTGCATGGATAGATACGGATGATCACATGGCTCTGCAATTTAGCATATTAGCCATTTATGCATAGTTAACCCCCACACAGTGATCTTCTTAAGACTTAGATTTTTGAGACACTCTCACACCTGCCTATCTTGTTGCTTCTGAGCAGACCCATTTTGATCAATGGGACTACTGCATGTACGTGTTTTCAGGCTCAGGGCTGCAGTTCGTAAAAGAGAAGATGAGGCATATTTTCATACCATCCCACCCATTAAAGGCAACAATTCCCCCCCATTGCACAAGCAGCACTTTAAATGCAGGCTGCCCTCCTGCCCAGATGGGCTTGCTGCCGGAGCTGCCCTGCTCTATGTTCATCCATTTGAAATACCACCCTCACATCAGAGAGGCCTCCAGCTGAAGACAAAGATCAATCTATTTTAACTCTGTCACAAAAGTTACTGTTGGCTGCATCCTTCCCTCCTTATCTCATTTTGTTTTGTTAGTGTGCAATGGAACGTTCCACCAGGAATAAACCCTGCCTCCTTCTTGGCCAATCAGGAGCCCCTCTTCCCTACAGCTGACCAAGAGCTGCAGGAGAACCAACACTGGGCGCAAACCCTCCTGCTACAAATGCTGAAAGATCCTGGGTGCCGATTGGCTGGGTGGAATGTTACATGATTTATTTTAGTACTTATCAGGTCACATCTTAGATTCACAAAAAGGTGCAGGACTGAAACTGACACTTAATTTGAAAGAAATCCCCAAACTAGAAAATTATTTAGTTTATGGGGCATTTTCCCACCTGACAAAAACAGACCTGGTTTATTAAAAGCTACTGAAAGTATCCAGTCCATTCAACTTATGTATTGGCTGTGTGCATCCATCTCTCCCCTCACCCTTCAGTCTTCACTGCTCATCTGTTGGCTATAAGGAACATTTATGCCTGCTAAATCACAGGATGCTATCTGAACACCTTTTAAGGACTAACTTGTACCAATGGGTACATGAGCCTGTTTCTCACTGTAACTGCAGAAGGGGCACCCCAGGCCCATCCAGCCCCCCAGCAGGTAGGCATGCACACCTCCTCAGAACACAACATTGGCCAGGCCTGGCTTGCTTTTCAGTGCAATGCTCTCGGTGCCAACAAGAAAAGACACTACAGACATAAGTGTCGTGCAAATCAGCCCCATTCCCATCAATCGCTCATCAGTGTTTCTGCAGCGCTTTGATTGGGTAAAACTATCTGAGTGCTAAGTGTTAGCATTACAGATGCCCATAGTTTCTCACTCGCTGCTCTCTGCTGTTTCCTTCCTAGAAGTACCATGATGCAAAGAATATTGGATATTTTTGGTTCTTTGCACATGTGTGTTTGCTGCAGAGCTGAATGGCTGGTGTTTGGGGTCTGAGGCAAAGCATGGTGGTAGAGGGAAGGGTTAGCGTTTGCTGTTTACACTTGTTTGCAAGCACAGTGTCCTGGTACCTTTTGAAAGCAAGGAGAGCCTCAGCAGAGGAGTTTTGCTCCCTTTTCCTACACGCCTGGCAGCACTGGGAATGCATTTATCCACCCTGTCACTGGAAATGCTCCGGGAGTGACTCACTGAGGTTTTGGGATCGCTTCAGAACAGGAAAGCGTCCTGTTAGCTCTGTCCCCAGAACCAGAAGAGTGGTGAAGCAGCAGCAGAAGAGAGAGCGGATGTGAATTATTCCTGCTAAGAGGTAGTGTGAGCGCAAGAGAAGCTGAAGGAAGTGGGTTGCCTGTTAGCAAAGGAGTGAGGTAAATTTTGGCTCCTCAAAACACCAGCATGGAAATGGACAGATGCTTTTGTTGTTGTTGTTGTTTTTTTCCCCCTCTTTAAATTCTTCTAACTGTTGAAAATATCCTTCAAGGAGAAGGTTGGGGAGGGAGTGGTGGCGAGGATGACTTCTGCCCAGAAGAGAAAGGGAAAAGAGTATAAAGAAGTGTCCAGATTGGCTGAAAAAAGCATCCCGACGAAGAGAAGAGAAGGCGACTCTTGTTGTGTTTAGCTGATTGGTTCCACCTCCAGTCTGACTGCTTCAGTGTCAGGAGAGCACCCTTCCCTCCCACCCCCGGCCCTGAGTGGGGCTGGGGTCAGCCAGGGATGCGATTTGCTGGGAGATCAGTTGGAGGTATCAGAGTGGACGCTGCCAGGGCCTTCTGTAGGGGAGGTCACTGATGAGGGGGTAGTAGCATCTTGCCAACCTCCATTAGCCTGAGGGAAACAAAGAGCTCAGTCAATTGCTTTATATCAACAGGACGGCCAAACCCAACATTCCCTTCTCCTCTGCCCCTGGCTGGCTCCTACCATGCTCCAGCCACTTCACACATTTTGTTGTTGCCAAGCTGCTCCATATTACTGGAGACAGAGAGCCCGGCTCATCTTCGGACACCTCAGTACCTTTAAAAATCTGGCCTTGAGCCCCTTGGTACCTCAGTCCTGCCCCTGGGGACAACCTGCCCTGAACGCCACCTCCCAGGCAGACTCCATCCCCACCATTGGCTTTGCTGACTGGAGGCTGCTTCCACTTGCTCATATTTGCTCAGAACAGCCCCTCCAAGCACAGCCACAGACTTACCCCTCCGCCCTGTGCAGCACCTGAGGAGAGAGCAGACTTTGAATGACTGCGTGCCACAACCTCGTGCTGCACGGGGCCAGAGGATGGTGATACCCCCAAATTAGGGCTGGTCAACATTTGTCTGTCAAAGTCAGAAAACTGAGGTTTCGACTAAACCACCATTTTAATGGAAAGCACTTCCCTCGACATTTGTGGTCAAAACCCCGAAAATGTTCAGTCCAAACACAAACATTGTCAAATTTTGGGTGAAAAGTTGAAACTTTCCAACCCAAACATTTTGGGCGTGTCTATGCTGGCAAAACTTGGACATCTGGCCCATTGCAGCTCAAAGCAGGGCGAGGCACTGTATATCTGCCCTGTTTATACTAGTATGATTATTTGTATTAGTCTAGTGTCTAGAAACTCCAATCCTGGAGCCCTTTGTGCTAGGCATTGTGTACACAAACCTCCCCCCACACCATAAACACAGGAGCAGCACCCAGTGCTGATGTGGGTCGGACGCCTACAGGTATAGACACACTTTTTGTGACTGGCTGGCCATCCAAGCAAATAGCCTTCAACTAGGAGACGGGCTTTGTCTCTCCTCTGTACCTGAAAGACACCAGCACATCCCATTGGATGCAGAATCTGATGGGATGGGGTTTGCCAGAGGTGGAGTGCCCTGAGCCATTGCTCCACCTCCCCCTTTTCTGGCTCGGCTCATTTCATCACTACCCGCCCGACGGATTGTCCTTTCTTTTGTGTGGGGTGCAAAGTTGCCACATACTGCGTGATTTTTCCTATGTAGGAGACATTTTTCAGCCATCAAGTGCCACAGTAAAACTGTCCCTTCATGCATGTGTCCTTGGGTGTGAAATAAAGCCATGCACTGAGTTTAAGCTGACGTGGCTTGGAGTGACTCATCGAGCTGGCAGATTCAAGCTGAACTCTAAGGAGGGCTCCAGAAAGCTGGGAGTCAAAGAGCAGCGTGTTTCAGGAAGCATGAGATGCTTGCAAGTCTGGGGAGGCAGCAGCTCTCTCTAGGGACTGTTGAGCTGGCCCTTTTCACTTGCGTGAAATTTGCTTTCAAGTTTTTATCATGGTTGCAACATCATCTAGATGCCATGTTAGGATACAGGGGTAAGAGGCCAGATTAAATTCCTGGTTCTGTTAATAAATAGCCTGCTGGCTCCATGGGATACACATGCAAGGTGATACCTGGAATAGACAGAGGTACCCTCTGAACATGTAAAGAACCCCCCCCCCCAGCATTCTGACGTCATTTTGGGGCAGGCACGTCTGCACAGACGTGCGCTTTCCATTGGGGAGTGAGGGGAGATGCCGGGCACCACCAAGCAGGATCAATATAGTCTTGAAATTACATGCAAATTACATTTTAAGATCGGGTAGACAAACACCTGTCGGATGGTCTAGATAATACTTAGTCCTGCAGTAGACTGGACTAGAAGACCTCTCGGGATCTCTTCCAGGCCTTATGATTCTATGCTGGCTCACCAGTCATACTGAAAGACTGTCCCACATGGAGGGGCTAGCGGGTCAGGAATGAAATATGGATCTCTTCAATGGTACCGCCTTGATCACCAGTTAAATACCACTGAGGTGGGCAGTGACTAAAAGCTTTCACTCTCTGATGGAGCTTTGACATCTTTGAGGTTTCGATGCCCACCATCCAGTTTCTAATGGTCAAGTGTCCATGTCAGAAAACCCAGCACCACCATCGAGGGTCTAACGTGCTTCTCCCCAACACCTTACAGAACCAGGTATCCCCACAACAGAAAACATGTCACGCTTCACAAGGTGAGGGTCTCATGGACCCACACAGAAACTCTCCTTGCGCTGCGGACAGCGAGTCACAACCCCAACTCTCACACCACCTCTCCCTGGGCAGCCTTGGGCTCACCGGGTCAGTTGTGAAAGGGGGATAATGAACCCTGCCTGCCTTACAGGGATATTGGGGGAGGGGGGGGGATCAGCTAATGCTTTGAAAGATGAAAAGCACCATACTGCTAAGAGTTTTTGACTAGCACTGACCAGCCCCCAGCTAATGGTTTCAGCTCAGAAACCAGAAACTCAAGAAAGGCCATGGAAACAGGGCTCCCCTCTTGCCCACCGGAGTGGCCCTTCCAGTTGAGGCATGCTGGCATGGCCACGTGGAGAGAACCTGCCCGCACTTGTCCTCTTCTGGGGTTAACCAGAGGACTCGGCCTGTCTGGCCCCTACTGCCAATACCAAATAGCCTAAACTGCTATAATGGAGACCTCCTCCTGGGCTGATGCTCCGCCATGCCAGGACAAAGAGACAGAGAGAGCTAGGATGGCAGAAGGGGGGAGCAGCATGACCGGAGGAGCTGTGTGCACATCGTATACGGTAACTTCCACGTCCCCTGTGGGAGTAACGATGGAAGTCCTCTCTGGCTGGATGTGAGGCTGAGTCTTGCTAATAGGCAGCAGGTATGAAAGCAGGGAAATCTGGGAGGAGATGGGGCCCTGACAGAGGGGCTGAGAACCCCTTGGGGAGGAAGAGTATTATAGATATGAAATTGCTCAGGTCTCTTGTGCCATTCAAAGGCCGGTGGGGTTGTGATCTCTTCGGTAAGCACACTCTCAGCAGTAAGTGCCCCCAATCCAGGCTGGCCTAGGGGGCCTCAGGAAATCCCTTTCCATGCAGGAACCAACCCCTGAAAAGGGGCCCCCATGGCTGAACTGGTCCCAGGATCCCAGCCAAACTCTGGCTGGGCCGCAGGACGTGAGCTGTGTCTGATGCTGCACAATTTGGGATGCTGGCCGACCTTCCTTATTGCCACATCAACACCCAAGGTAATCCCCCACCTGGCTTTCCTGTGGGTTATTAAGTAGAATAAAAACCACTAACAAGCCACCTCTGAGCGCTCGTTTGTCTTAAAGTGCAATTACCGTCTGGGAAAGGACCCTGTGCAATGACATATTGGGTTTCAGGATTCATTCCTTCTCAGTGACTCCGCAACAAATTCACCGTGTTGGCGAGCAGGAAAACTCCATTGTTCTTTGGGCTGGAACCACAAGCACCACAGTCTCTCTTCCTTCCATCAGCAGCCCCAGGGATGTCACCATCACAGGTTGGCCCACAATCCTGCTGGCTGTCTGCAAAGCAGAGTGAGGCTCTGCCAACTGTAGCCCAGGCTGTGGAGTGTGTGTGTCTTAGGGAGATGATGGATAAAGATGTGGTGCTTTTCTAGCCACAGCCACATCATTAGAGTGAGGAAGAGGGACAAGCTCTCTCCAGCACACTACAGGAGACTATGGCAGGAGGAGAAGGGGAACAGAATGCTACCAGCCATTCCTTGGCTGCCGTCTCTCTCCGCTAGCTGCCTGACCCTTTTGGAGAGAAGCAGATGTGCACACAGCCTCCTTACCTTGCTCTGATATTGATTCGATGCTACTTTAATTAATCCTTCCAAATTCCTGCCAGTGCCCAAGTTGGTGGCAGCCGCTGTCCTGTTTACGATATGCCTGAGCCATCTCTCTCTCGCCTCTCCTCCTCTGCACCTACCTCCGTACTGCTACGCTGATGCAGAGAATACATCACTGCCTGTGACAGCCTGAGCTAGCCTGGTCCTATACGAAAGTCTCATTTGCAGCCCAGAAGTACGATGGGGTGCTCCAAAGCGGCTGATGTCAGCACCAAGCGTGTGTGTCTGCAAACAGGCCAGATGCCATTACCACAGCTACTGTGGGCAAAGGTGGGTGGGGTGTGCCTGGATTCCCTGCCTTCATCCCTCCAGCAATGGCATGGCTGGGGAGAAATGATCCCAACAGGAGGAAATGCCCCACAGCCACCAAACGCAGGGGATGCATCAGCAGTGTAGGCTACAGAAAGGAGGGACAAACCCAGCTAGACAAACAGCAGCAACCAAGCTACTCTGTATCAATTGCTACAACAGGCTGTCCGTGAAAGAACAGTTTTGTGCAGAAGCAGAATACACAGACACACACACACTCAGCATACAAAGCCTGTGTGCTCAGACACACTCAGATGGCATACATGTTTGTACATATACTAGAGCCAGATGAAAATTTTCAGCCAAAACTCCCCTGCCCCAAATATGCAGATTCGGAAACATTTTGTGAATTTGTGTTGAATTTGCTGAATTGCTTCAGGCGCATCAAAATTCTCAACAAAGACAAAATTCTGATTTTGATTTTCTAAATGAAACAGCTTGATTTTTGGACTTGAAACAACTTTTTTGTTTCAAATTTTACTTCAGTTTCATTTACAAAAAGGTTAAACTCAGAAAAGAAACAAAATATTTACATGCCACTCCAAACAAAACTTTTCCAAGTTTTTTGGTTCACTGAAAAAATTTCATTTCGGGTCAACCCAAAAGAAATTGTTTTAATTTTATTTTTCAGTTCAAACAAAAAAAAAAATCCCTATTCACACAGCTCTAATAGATACTTCCACACGCATACACAGCCTATGGCAGACATTCACTTTGTGTACACATATGCATGCATGCACAACATAGAGGCCTGTATACAAACACTTGCAGTCACACTACACACACATGTACATTGACACACACACATGTACATTGACACACATACTCAGCTTAAGGCAGCTGCTTATATTCACCCTGTGTACACATTCATATAGAGACTCACCCGCGGTCACATTGTATACGTATACCACACACACACCCACACGCCTCCTCTGCCTGCAGACACCCATCCTCATGCTGTGTACGCACAACACGTACACCTATCAACACAAATTTCCAAGGTCAGATAGTAAGCAGGCACCCGCAGTCACTTTTGTCCTTACACCACACACAGGGACAGACACACATTGCTGATGGCTTCACGGAAGACACAGCATACGCCCTTACACATCTCTGACCATTGCAAGAGGCAGCAATTACCACAGATTATCAGCCCAACAATGGCAGGCTGTGTAAAGAGAGACACTGAGCCAACTCTGCTGCCCGGAGACTGGCATACTCAAGTACACTTAGGACTTGAATAGCAATTTACGTGCCATCACTGAGGCAAAACCACAATGGCTCTTTTGGCAGCCTCTTATTTTGAAGCCTGTTATTTGTTGGCGTTACAAGCTATAATCACAACAGCAACTTTCAAAACCCTTATCTTCCGTGACGCACCAAATCTATTTCAGAGCCGTAATTGCTATGTCACCAGAGAGTTTGCTGCTTAATGCACTCAAATGCCATTTAGTGTTTGCAGGGTTATTACGGCTATCAGAAATGGGAAGCGGAGGGGAGGGGGTGTTCAGAACAGACCTGCCGTTCCTATTGTGCCTAACTATTTTAAAGGGTTTTTTTTTTATTCCATCCACTGATGAAACGAGAGAGAGAGAGAGGAAAAAATCGTTCAGACAACAAATGCGGCACTTGGCTATTTGGCTGGTTGGGAAGCCCCCACTTTACTCGTGACCGGTAATGGCCTTTATTTCTTAGGATGAAGAAAGGGCTCTTGCCCCTGGGAAGCCTCATAGAGAAGCCCAAGAAAATGTTGATTCATTTTAGGTGCTGTGGCCTTTGGCTATAGCCCATTTGGTGAGTTATCACCCAGTTGGCTAGCTGTACCCCCCACCCTGATTGGGAAATGCCGCACCATGATGTGGCTGGTGCCCAGCGACATCAGTGGAAAGATGCCCAATGTCTTCTATGGAAACCAGATCAAGGCACATGGGATCCAGTGTGCTATGGGTGATGTTTCTCCAGAACTCTGAGCCACTAGCACAGGCAAGTTCGGCTCCAAGAAAGCCCATTATAACAGTGCCCATTTCAGTCTCACCTTGCATTTGAAAGGATCTCAAAATGCCTTAGACTAGATGGACGGGGTGCTCCAAAGGGCCCCACACTGGCCGTACTCTGCTCTCATTGACAGCTGCAGTACAAGCCTCACTGGCTTCCCCAGGAGCAGAGTTAGACTATCGCTGACTGCTTCTGGGAATTCCATGGTGCGCGCGCTCACACACCATGGACTTAAGGTTGCTCACTGGGTTTTCTCCCAACAATGCAAACTCTAAAAAGCGAGGAAATCACAAGTTCAGACAACAGTTACAGCCAAAGGAATATCAGTCTCCAAGCACTAGTCTAGGTGACCAGGCCACGTCCCTACCCCATCCTCTACAGCGCACACAACCCCATAATCTGCGTCCAGACTCACCCCCTTCCTGGGCGTTGGCTACAGTGGCAATGTCAATCTCAGCCTAAGCTTCCTCCCTGAGTGTTCCCCTCCAGACCTCATCTATCCTTGCTCTTGCCTCCTTTCTTATTATTACTGCTCACATGCAAAGACACAATCCCCTCCCTGGCGAGCTTACAGTCTAAGGAAGGGGTGGCCAACCTGATCTTGAGAAGGAGCCAGAATGTACCAATGTACATTGCCAAAGAGCCACAGTAATACATCAGCAGCCCCCATCACCCCCTACCCCCCCACCTCCTGCTTGCCGGCAGCCCGACCAATTAGCACCTCCCCCTGCCCACCATGATCAGCTGTTTCGCAGTGTACAGGTGGCTCTGGGATGGAGCAGGGAGGAGCAAGGGTGTAGCAGGCTCAGAGGAGGGGGCGGGAAGGGGTGGAGTGGGGGCAGGGCCTGGGGTTGAGCAATGGAAAGTTGGCACCTGTAGCTCCAGACCCGGAGTCAGCACCAGCCAAGGAGCTGCATATTAAATTTCTGAAGAGCCACATGCGGCTCTGGAGCCACAGGTTAGCCACCTCTGGTCTAAGGAGATGGGGGGCATACAACGTGTGTAAAGAGGACGCAACACACACACACACTCACACTCTCTGCTGGTTTCCCCTTATATTCCTGCTGGAGTTGACAAGCCACACTCACCTTGATGAACCACCCAGCCAGCTGTTCAGCAGCCTTACACCAGGGACCACAGTAATGTTATGCCCTTGTTTTTACCATTCAAGAGCCATCTCCCGAAGTCTCATGCTGCTGCCAGGAGACCTGGGCCCTTTGTTATATGCCGAGTTTCTGTGTCCTGAGTGAGGTCCATGATCACCCTTGGGGCCTCAGGGGGCATGAATGTACCCTCATCTCTCTCCAATGCAACTGATAAGTGGAGTGTGCACCAGTGTGCACCCCGAGTGGGCCCTCTTGCCCCCTTGTCCATAACATCACAGGGTACATCTGGGAGTTGCCATGGGAGCAGATTACCCGAATGGCTCCTGCTATCTGCAATGGCTCAGCTGTGAGGAAACTCCCCATACTAGCATGTGGGCACATCTCACAGGCACTAGGCAAAGTGCTGCCCCGACATGGCCTTCTGTCTGCACGAGCCCTCTACAGCCCTGATTACCCCATACCTCATGGCCTTAGATAGCTCATATCTCCTCCACAGGCTCTAGCCTCCTACATGACACACACGCTGAGGGAGAGACAAGTGGCTCCCCCTTGTATTTTTGGTGAATGCCTCTTTTTGGCTCTCCCCTTGCAGTGCCCAAGGCCCTCTGTCAGCCTGACTGCCCCTGCACTTCAGGATGCAGCTGTGGCAGTGATGATCTCAGCAATGGAATCACCTCCAGATATTCTCCCGGCTGCTGCGCCATCTTCACCAGTCTGGAGGGCTGGGCCTAGCGCTCCCATATGTATGTCCTCGCAGGCACACAATCAAGCCCTATGATTTGGATCTTGGGTTCGGGCCAATGAACTGCCCACTCCATATGCTCGGCTGCCCTCCGGGCACAATCTCAGAGTCGCTGATGATTATTTTCTTCCAGTTGGGCCAAAATAGTAGCTACCTGCCCCTGGCAGAAGCATCTTGTGCAGAGCTTAGTACACAACACATGTGCCTCTGCCATCAGTGCCAAAGACTCCTCTCCCAATGGGGATAGCAGCCATCCTCTGGTCCTAATGCTTGTGCCCACAGGGGCTGAGTTTGGCTGGTCCCCTGGCAGTACACATGGGTTAATAAGTCTCTGAAGTGGCTGTTTCTGGAGCTGCTGCTGCACCTTCAAGAACCACAACAAGAATGGTTGGTCTCAGCCTGGGCCTCCTGCTGGGCTTGTCACTGCAAGGCTGCAATCTGAACTCACTCTTATTTCTCTGCCATTTCATTACGTCATCGTCTTCTTCCTTGCCTTGTGCAGAGGGTGTCCTGGCTCCCCACTTCTGGGATCAAATGGGATGGGGAGGAGTCCCTACCCTGACCTTGACAGGGCCGAGAGACCTGGAATAAGCTTCCAAACTCACTGACTGCCTGGGGCTGAGCCTGACTTGATGGCTCAAAAGAAAAAAAAAAAAACACCACTACCATGACTGAGCCCTCTGCTGAAGCTTTCTCAACTGGTCTAGCTGTCTCTTTAAGGCTTTCTCCAGCACTGCCTCTATCCTGGCTGCATAGCTGCTCCCCGCACAGTGGAGTTAATGAGCACATGGACTCAACAAACACCCTTACAGAGGGTCTAAAGTCTGATAACAGGGTGGGTTCACAGACATGGCCGAGTATCTCTCAGAACCACCCAGCACCCAGCCACTCCAGCGCACTGCCACCCTCCCCGTCACAGTCACACTCCATTCAGCAAGTCTGTTCCCTGGAGAGCTGAACCTCACCCTATCACGCCAGCCTTAACTTTTAACCTTCCAGCACCACATTTACTCTCCATTACCATAATCACATTACAATCTCAGCATCCCCATATACTAGCCACCAGACAGAGAAAGAATCCAAAGTTGATTGCAATCATTTCCTACCTTATCAAAACCACAAATTTCTAATCAATATCTACCTCATGGCCTTAAAAACCAGTCAAATACATGCTACTAAATAAAGCCATACACAAATATTATTGAAATGTGCACACATACACAGTGTCTTTATATATATTCATAACATTATATAAGGAAATAAACTAACAGGTCATGGTCAGGCTGTGCATTGCGGTGTGATTTTCAGTTCTTTGACTTGTGTACCAATGATGCATTTAGACAGGGTCTTTAGTGTGTTGCTCCGATTGAGAACTGTGATGGCCTTGGACTAATGCTTGGAGACTGGGTATTGTATAGAATGGGCATATTGCCCTAACTTAGGATTCCTCTGTTTTTCAGTGTTTGTGGTGCTGTACTCTAAGTTAAAGTTTTTTTGTGGGGGAATTTCCTAGTTGTTTTTTTTATAAACAATTAATTTATTTAAGCATGAGGGGCCAACCCAGGGCCAGAGACTAGCTGAGCAGTTGGAGAGGTAAAGCGGTGAAGTACATCTCAAACAATCATACCTTCTCTTCTTAAAACTTTGCACAGCCAGCAATGAGAGTGCAGCTACTTCATCCATCTGCCACGCAAAGCTTTTCACAGGAAATAGGAGGAAGCTGGCCTATAATCTTTAGACTTCTAGCTGGAGAAACTTTAGCATCAGCCGAAGACGTTGCTATGGGAAGCATGAAGATTTTTAACAGAGTAGATATGATTGTTTCCCTGAGCCGTGCAGTTGTCTGAGCTCCACTCCTGACACATCCCCTGCTCTAAATCCAAGGAGGCACCTTGTTCCCCCACATCTGCTGTCTCTAGTCCGTGGCTCCACATGGTTTTCTTCATGAAGACTTTGTGTGCTAAAGACATAAGGGTGGGGTTTTCCAGCATGCTCAGCATTGGCCTAATTCTGTCTCCATTGAAGTCAGTGGTGAAATGTCCCTTGATTTCGTGGGGAGCAAAATCAGGCCAAGCCCGAACACCTTTGAAAATCCCACCTGAAAAGTGCTGGGTTGATAGTTTACCAGTAGAAAACGAGAGTGCCAGGGGACAGCAGTGGTCAGCAAGCACTGGACTGGGAAGTCCTGGTGACAGAGCAGCATGCACCAAGGGGCTTTCTGAGGTCATCAAAGGGACCGCAATAGCAGCTCCCTTCTGGCGCAGTTTAGGATGCAGAAAGGAGCCATCTACGTTGCAAAAAAAAACAAAACAGCTCGTGGTTGCGAGTCTCAAAGCCCAGGTCAGCTGACTTGGCCTTGTGCTATGAGGCTAAAAACAGCAGTATAGCCATTCCTGCTTGGGCTGGGCTCCGAGACCCACCCGCTCACCAGGATTCAGAGCCCGACAGGGCCGCCCGGAGGGGAGGAGGGGCAAGTGGGGCTATTTGCCCCAGTCCCCCACAAGCCCTGGCCTGGCAGCAGTCCAGGTCTTTGGCCGGCATTTCGACAGCAGGGGGCCCTTCAATGCTGCCGAAGACGCAGAGCGACTGAAGGCCCCCGCCCCGCCGCCGAAATGCCCCGCGAGCCCTGGCCTAGCGGTGTTCCGGGTCTTCAGCGGCGGGGGGACGGGCCTTTAGTCACTCTGGGTCTTCGGTAGCATTTCGGCAGCATTTCGGCAGCGGGGGGCCCTTCAGTGCTGCCGAAGATGCGGAGCGACTGAAGGCCCCCCCCCCCGCCAAAATGCTGCTGAAGCCCCGGACTGCCACGGGATAAGTACAAGCATCACAGTTCCCTCACTTTGCCCCAGGCCCCCTGAATCCTCTGGGCAGCTGTGGAGCCCGAGCCAGAATGTCTACACTACTCTTTTTAGCCCTCTAGCACAAGCCCGAGTCAGTTGACCTGGGATCTGAGACTCGTTGCAGCTGAGTTTTATTTTAATTTTTTGTGGTAAAGACATTCCCAGAGAGACCACAGAAGAGCAGCTCCTCTCCCGCCAACTTCCTAATGTCCAGGACTGCAGATCAGGGAACGAGTCTTTGCCCACAACTCAGCTACCAAAGCACTTATTTGTAGAACTAGCCAAGCCATACAGGGAAGGATGCTTTCCTCACAACGGATGCATCCTTTGACGAAGGCTGATGTCTTTGTCAGTTTCCCAGAACTGCCTCCTCCTGCAAAACTATCAGTCTGCTACAGAACCTTCATAAAACCACACATATCCAGTTCTGTCCTGCATGAAATTTCCTAGCATGCACAGTGAATTCCACTGCAGAACATTTAGGTCCTGCCAAAAAGAAGCTCCTTTCTTGCAGGAAAAGTGGCATTTTGAAATGGGATTTTCATAGGAGGCCATGGGAGTTACGCAACCAACTCTCACTAGAATTCACTGCCATTTGGGCTCCAAAATCCTTCATGTTCCTTTGAAAATCCCAGCCTTGAGGCCCCAAGAGTGCATGTATGGATGTTTGTATCCATGCACATTCAGGTTACATAGACAGATATCTATCACTGAAATACATCTCTCTCTGGGGCGGAGGGTGACAGCTGTTCAAGGGAGCACAGAAATACTATGCAGCAGTAATGGAAAGCAGGGAAGAATAGTGTCTCAAACTAAACTTGTACCTGGGAGCTTGGGGAGATGGAGTATAGGTATTCAAGCTGGCGTTTGGCCATAACACGACATTTAACTGGCCTATACTCAGGATCTCCCAGGTCAGAGTTCTGTAGTCGCTAGCCCACATGGGGAGAGTACTCTGGGAAGCAGGTCAGAGATCTACCCAGCTCCCCAGTATATATATATATGTGTATGTGTGTGTGTGTGTGTGTGTGGTGGGGAGTGCCCACACTGCACCATCCCTCTGGCTGCTGGAGTGTGTGTGTAGGGAGGGGGAGTGCCCACACTGCACCCTCCCTGTGGCTGCTGCAGTCTGCTCCGTGTGGCACAGCAGGCCAGCTCCACAGGGTGACTGGCACCCTCGGGGCACGTGGAAGAAGCAGCCCCTACATTTGTGAGTGCAGGGACTGGTGCCTCTGCAAGGTGCGGAAAGGGCTCGTTGCACCCACCCTCCTGCACTCACAGGCTGAGGACAAGACAACCCACCCCTTCGTGGCCACCAGCAGCAAAATAGTGAACATCTTGTGAGCGTCACAGCACCCCCTGGCTCAGTACTAAAAGGGGAACTCGCTATCTGCTGGGTGACCAGGATTCCTGGCTCCTCATGAAGAGGGCACCGTGCACTGCCATTGCTCACAGCCAGCGAGTCGCTCACTGGAATGGTTTAACAGAGAAAAGCTATGCTGGGGCTTTATGGACTGGAGCGCCGGTCTCTCTCCCCCCGACTGCTCCTTGGGAATGCCATGGCACCAACCCAAGAATGCTCTGTGCTAGGAGTGCCAGTGACAATGTAGGATCCAGGCCTGTATTTTTGCCCGAGATAGTATTTTGGGTTTTGCTTGCCTGTTTGATTTTTTGACACACTTATATTCTTAGTAATATTTGTAAATGAAGGATAAAAACACTGTGTATATTGCTTCTGCCTAACCACATGGGTTTGTTAGCATAACGGGAATAGATAAGAGCAGTTAACGTGTTACTGGGCATGATGGGCATATAATATATGAGCACACTTGAAGACTGCCTCAACTCCTATCTCAAGGCAAGGTCAAGCAACCAGTCAGGAGGGGCAAATGCAGATTGGCGGAAAAAGGTATAAAACACTAAAAGGCCAAAGAAATGCCTGCCCCGATCATAGCACAACCTCTCTCCTTACCCCTCCCATGGGGTACAAAAGGGATGGGACAAAGACCCCAGACCCACAATCCCCAAAAAGGAACCTGACCATAAGGGGTGGGACTGTGGGCATGGATTTCAGATATAATTATACCTACTCAGGAAGGGTGGATGGGACACTGGGAAACAGGGCTCTGCAGTATCAGAATTATGGTATAAAATGTTTGCTGGAAACTAACTCCAACAAAACATAGTATTGCCTGCACTTCGCACTTCTGCTTTCTGTCTGATGACAAGAACCAGGGGAGAAGGTGAAGGGAAAGCTCTCTAACACTCTGCACTTGCCAGGCTGAGATCACTGCAGAGTGATGAACTCACCCGAGGCAGTCCCCTCCTCTGACAAACGAGCCGCGGGAAGCGTGGCCAGAAACGGCTTCAAATGGCTGAGGCCCTTGCTCTGTGGTGCCTAGTTGGCAGGTAGGGCTCTCAACTGGGACATGGAAGGCCCAAGTTCAAGTGATTCAGAGCAGAGATTTGAGCCTGGGTCTCGCATATCCCAGGGAGAGGGACTGAACCTGGTGGCTAAGCTGGGGTCACACTCGCTCCACCTGTGAAACCTTCCTGAGGGCACGTCCGTCAAACCCGATACTTTCCTGCGCAACATTTCGGTTCCGACAAAAGGTCATTTTCCGATGGAAAAAAGTTTTGTGGTGCATTTTTTGACCAGCGTCCCCATTTCAGACCCACATAGCCCCGTTTTCACATTCATCAATGGGAGAAGTGGCTGCTCAGCACCCTGTGAAATGTTGGCCATAGCCACCTTGCCATACCAGTCACAAAGCCAAGAACAGAACCCAAGAGTTCGGCTTCCCAGTCCGGAGTCCTTGTCACAAACCCAGCAGCTCTACCCTGACATGCTGGGTCCCAGATCTAGGCGTGAGAGGGCCATTCATGCTTCATGGGCCATTCAGTCGCTGGCCCCTCTGCTGCAACTGCCAACCAGGGGAACAGTCCATGCGATTGGTGTGTGTGTCATGGACACGTGGCTACAGCCTGACAAACAACTCACCGCTGGCACTAGTTAACCCTCTTGCTGGCATATAAAACACCCCTCCATCTCAGCCCTAGACATGGCCCCCCAGCTCAGGGGAAGCGAGGGGGGACTGAGGAGGAAGGCAGCCTGGCTGCATGGTTTTCTTACCTACCTGCTTTTTGACCCAAATTGGTCCTGGAACAGAGGTGCTCCAGTACTCATAACCCCCCATCTCTGTGAACAACTCCAAAAGTTCAGCTCCTAGCACCCTAGAATCCTGGGCACTTCTGGGTCCCAACCTTGCGACTCAGGCCTATCTCTATGTTACCCTAATATTTACATTTTTGTTCTCGCCCTTCCTAGGCTGTCTTTTACCAGGGTTCAGACCGTGCACCACTTCCTGATCAATCCCATTCACTTTACGAGTCAAAAGGTGACTCAATTCCAACAGCCGGGGAAGCTAACTCCATCTGGGATACACAAATCCAGATGTTTGCTCTGTGCCTCAGACATCAAAACACAAGCAACAGATTTTTCAGTTGGGTCAGAACTGATAAGGCTGTTGACAATGCACTGGGCAAAAGGGAATCCAGCTATTTTAGCTTTGCAGAGCTAAAAGAAGCAACCATTTGGGATTTGTCAGTAACACTGCAGCTCTGACTAGAAGACACTCTGGGCGCTGATCTATGGCATACACAGAGGCCCTTTTGGCTCTGTCTTGTCTACAACCGTATTTTAAGACTGAGCATCCACCAGGAGACATGATGCCAAGACAGTGACAGCAGAGGCTGAAAGACCACAGTGGGGAAACTTCCTTAGTTGCGTTCGTCATCAAACTATGCAGTGACAGAGCTGGGCAACACACTTTCGATTATTCAGCCCCAGCACCCAAGATCTCTGCAAGATCAACATAGTCTTGATCCTCTGCCTCAAATGGTATCTTCAGTGGCATGAATCCCACCTGAGTTTTAATGCATCCATCTCAGAGCACTTCCAGTGATGGTTTAAGCTGTGACCGGCAACGCATGGTCTCCTGTGTTGCTGGTAACTTTTCCCTAGACACTCCTACCCACAGAGTGGCAGACTGTGTGCCCTATTCACTCAGCTGCTCTCACTGCTGTGGGCAGTATCGTTCTCTGGGAGCTGGAAATTCTGTGCTGATGTGAAATATAACTGGGTCCAGTCCAGCTCTGCTGGAGTGTGGCTACAAGCCCTAGCCTGGTGGCTCGCTCTGCCTGTAGTCGGAGCTGGACACGGTGTTTTTCTCCAATTCCTCTCTTAAAATTGCTGTGGAGCGGTAAACACCCATCAGAGACCTCCTCAGAGGTGGCCGTGTTTCAATGGTGGGGGGAAGGGCTTCCTGCAGAGATGGTTTGTCGAGCACTTTGGGCTCCTCTGGGATGAAAGGAGGTATAGAAATTCTGTGATAATGAATGCTACGTATAGCAGTGTACTGTCAGGGATGGAAGAGACACGAAGTATTCAGGTGGGGTGGGGGAACCTCAGACAGCGAGACAAACAGAAAGACGCTTTCTCAACCTGCTGCTTGTTTGCAAATAATCTGTTCCCCACTGCCTATCTGAGCAATGTCTCAGTGCATCCAACTGATGAGCAAGGAACACACCTGAGAAACACTGCCAGGAAAAAGCCATCTTTTATGCATTTTTTTAACCATTAGCCAACTTACCATCCCCACAACACCCCTCCGTGCCCCAACCCCTTTGGGCCAAATCCTCCTCCTCCCCCTCCAAAACCAGCCATCAAATCCCCTACGCCCCTGAACTGAAAGTGGAGACATATCGCACAGCCCCCGTCTGTGTCACCACAGATTCTGACTTTCTAATGCTCTGTCAAGGGTCATTTGGGCCCCCCCCCGCCAGTTCTGCTGCTGGCCTGTAGTACCTGGCTGAACAGAGTGGGGGTGCTTTACCAGGCCCTGGGGCTTGTATTTGGTTCTTGAGACTGCTCTCTCTTTGTCACCCTCCACCCCCCCTTAATAGCAACTCCTCCAATATTTTGACTTAACCCAGAATGCTGCTATTTTCAAACACTTCCCTGGCTTTAACAAGCTCAGCCTCTCCTCAGGGGTATTTTAATTTATACAAAAGTATCATATCTTATCACGATCAGCCTCTGATTCAGTTACTCTTCAGTATTAAAAAGCCAGAAAGGGAATAAATTCAGCGAACACAGAAATTAATGTGGAACGATGGGATCTTTCATCTGGCATTTTCGAGCACAGTTTTTGCAATGGGCTTATGTAATCAGACATAATTATCTGCACATGTTCAGTTGCATTACTTCACAAAGCCGCTTGGCTCTGCCTCATGACGTCAGGTCTCTGTGCTAAGCCTTAATGTCCCTTTTTCTCAGCACAGCTGAATTAAAAGGAAGGTAAAAGCAATGAGCCAAGCCTTCCGCCACATCTCTCTCCATGCATGGTGGCGTTCTCTCTCTACATCCCTGCTTTGGTGGATTTTATTTATTTATTTCGGCCATCCCAACGACATGCAGGTCTTGATTTGCTGCCTAGCGCTGGGAAATCTCTAATTTCAGCCAGTGTTTGGCTTTATAAAGGAAACAAGTGGGATCAAACCATGGGGCTTCCCTTCGTGCGAGCTGGTCGCAGACTGAGAGATTGGAGATGGCTGGATGCCACGTCCCACCTGAGCGCCCCAACGTTTGGGTTTGAAAGCCCTTTTGTGTGCAGCTTCACAAAATGGAGAGAAAGTGAGTGAGCCCAAGGAGGCTGTTTTAATGCTTCCACTCATATCATATCTTGTTCCTGGCGCCTGTGTTTCAAAATGACATGAACTCATGGCAAATGCCTGGCAGGGCCAAGGGTGTCCTGCCCATTCCCCGAATGAAGGTGGCTAGTTTGGAACTGATTCCCTTCGGTGGACTGTGTATGAGCCGGAAGGCTATCTGGAGAGACAGGGAAGGGTCTAAACCCTTCACCTCTCCTCTGCCCCTACTGCCAATGGATTGCTTTGCTCTCCCTCCCTCTTTTCCCAAGTCAGATACACCAAAAACAAAAACCACATTGCAAACACGTTTCCCTCTTCCGAGCATCCCCCGCCTGATTTCGTGACCTCTAAAAAGTCCAGAGAAAAACAAAACAACCACTCCTCGAGAACAGCCTCCTTTTCCAGGCTGCCCTCTTGTCCCCGCTTGCTGTCACTGCTGCTGAGATGGCGGACGACTGATCTGAGAAATGAAGTTGGATTGCTGTCCCAAATCTACACTCGGTTCTCCTTGTGTCTGTCTGATCGATTTCACTCTGTACAACACAGCTTGTCGCTATGAATTTTCATGCTACTCGGGAGCCGCCAGTGCACCCAAGAACAAGTAGAAGATGTTTTTTACCCTCCCCCCCTTTTTTTTATCATCATCATCATCATCATCGTTTTTTGGCTTTAGACACCGACTAGGGGAAGGGTTATTTTTGGACCATGGCTCTGTCCATGATGGGCTCTGGCCATTGGCCTCCTTGTGGAGATTTCAAGGGCTGGCTTGTGGTGACATTCCCTACCACTGTTCTACTAGGTGTCACCTGTTTAGCAGCTCCTCTCAGCTGAACGGATGTGGCCGCAGGTGCCTTGCAAACGCTGATTGTGTCTGACAGGCCTAGACGCCAGCTGCCTGCATGAAGCCTGCCCAATCGCCACTTTTTGTGGGCAGAATTCTGCCGTTGGCGTGACCGATACAGAAGCAATAAACTAGGTGACCATAAAGCTAAGACAAGTCCTACTAAGTGGCATTCTGAGCCCTATGGCTTTGAAATAATTGGGAGTGAGAGAACAAAAAAAACACAAAAAAAAAAAGAAAAAGAAAAACAAGCCTATTTTTCTTACACTGATGCCCTGCGGACTATACATCTGACTTGCTGCGAGCCCATCATTGTATCCTCCTGTCTGGCTGATAACATGGCGAAGGGTATCCACCTAAACAGACCAACAACAACAAAAAAAGAGAAAATTAGAGACAGAGAGAGATTATTAGGCAAAGCCACTCTGGTTTGTATTTCAGCATGTTATCAAAAACGCAAACATAGTGATCATTTGCAGGGCGGCTGTTGGGACGGAAGATGGAGGACGTCCTCCTCCCGCCCCCCCCCCCCCCGTCATTGTCACTCTCGGTTGTCAGTTCTGAGCATTGCAACAAAGACAGTGGGGAGGAAAGAAAACTCAAGGGTGGGTGGTCAGTTCCTTGCTGCAGCTAACTCAGTGATTATGCACAGGAAGGCAACTCTAGCTCCCCTTCCCTCTTTCTGCCCCTCCATGCTTCAACCCGCTGGCATGCCCATGTCAACCGAAGAGACGCGAAGTGTAGGTGAGCGTCATTCATGTGACTCCTTTGCTTGTTTCCAGAGGGCACAGAATGTGTGCAAACTTACCATGGCAATAGATCACCATCCCTCCCCCAATTACCATCTCAAGCCACAAGCTGGCTGATGCCCGTCAATGATACCTTGCTCTTCATCCAGGGCGACAGCAGGGATGGTTTAGAAATTCTCTTTGCCAGGGTGGAAATGTTTGAGTGGGTGTCACCTCCCGCCAGCTGCAAAGCCCTGACTGCCTACTGGACCCATGGAGTTGTATGGGGTGGACGGGAAGTGAGAAGTCTATAGAAAATGTTATGTGCATCTAGATAATTAGTGGGCATGACCACTCTTGTCCAAAGCTGTTGACGCTCCTGAAATGATGCCCAAAGCCCTTCCCTGTCTCATCAGACTCGAGAGGGGCTGCATGGCTGCCTAAGCCTGCGCTGTTGGTTGTTAATTAAAACAGGGCGTATTTGTACATTTCAGCATTGCTCTCCTTTCAGCAGAAACCGAGCTTCAGCATCAAACGAACGAGTGGAAGCCTTGCAAATGAGATGCCAGTACGAACATCTGGTCCCGTCCCTTGAAAAATAAAGCAAGCGAGCTAGACCTTGGCTAATTTTATTTGAGCACATGCCTGTTCTTTTAAACCTCTCCTAACGCAAACTAACAAGCCAGAGCCAAATGCATTCACAAAGTGTGGGCAAGATTCCCCAAGACAATGTTTTTTTTTTTGGTTTGGTGGGGGTTGGGAAGTTTTTCCTGTTGGTTTGTCTGATTGGTTTGTTTGCACCATTTCAGATTTCTCTTTTGGGACTGGACTGGGAAATGCCAATACAATCAAGGGCTCTTCCAACACTAACGCATTCACTGGCAGCACATCGGATGGGTCCCTACCTGTGACTGCACGTTGGCTCCAACCTGGGCCCCTTGGTAAGAATCCCCATTGAGTGACTGCACGCTCATGAACAAATCTCCAGAGTTTGACATGTTAAAAGAACTGGAAGAACCTGGAAAGGAAAGAGTGAGGCACCTGAATCATAGAAAGGAAAAGGATCCACCCCGCAACTCTCAGCCAAGAGGAAGGAACGACATGCAAAGCAACCCCAAAATGAAAACAAAACACACAGTAGGTTAGTAGTATGAAGAACAAAGCAAGCAAAAAAAAAAAAAAAAAAAGGGTGCAAACTTGAGGTTATACAAAGCCACACGTTATTACATCTCAACATAAGGCTTGTCCTTTAACAGCTTCCCAACTTGGGGGGCAGGAGGTGGATATTTTCAAAACCCAGCCTAGGGGACTGGGATGCCCAATTCCCATTCATCTGAGCACATCCAAATCCTTTAGGCAGTTTTGTGCAGCTTAGCGCATAAAGGGCAGATTCTTTACGCGCCTCTGGGACAGAACTCCCACAAATGTTCATAGAAGGTCTGCTGGTGAGCCGAGTGTGGAAAGTGCTTTCGAGGAGGTTAGGTTATAAAAGAAGGTATGCTGCTCCCTCCACAATAAATCCATTACTGGACAACTTCATCAGGTGGGGCTAACAGCCATCTATGAGCTAAGGTTCACAAGGACGGGAAGGCATCGCAAAGCCTTCTCTTAACATCCTTTGGCATCCCACACTTCCATGCTGGCAGATTATAGTCATTGGTTAGGCAACACAAGCACCCACGATGGACCATCAGAGGATCTCCTACGCCTTTCCATGCCAGCTGCCTAGCAACAGTGAACTCTGCAAGCAAATTACAGATCAGGGATCCCTCTGCATGCACTAGTCGCTACTGCTAATAATAGAGACAACTGGGTGAGCCAGAAAAATGTCTTTGCAAAAACAAGGTTTTCTGCTTCCATCTCTGAGGCACCTGACCACCTCCACCCACTGACCAGAGGAAACAAAACCACTGCACAACTGAAATGCATGGAAAAAAATGGTTTCCCGGGATTATTTCAAAACTCTCGTGCAGCTCAGCGCATTAAGTGTGAGAAAGCTCAACGTGCAAGGTTGGGTTATAAACATGACATTCGCCTGGCAAGGGGGAGACTTCAAGGGCCCAGGTCAGCTCCACTGCACTGACCCAACCCCAAGCTGCTCAAATTTCAATCCCCACCCCCTGCAACCCCAGATCGGCAACCATCGTCTTGGCGGAATTGCCCAGCAATGAGTCATGCGTAAGCTCTGAAACAAAATCGACAGCCCAGGTCCCTCCTCCTGTCATGGAGAGGGAGTGAATAATCCCACCCAGGGAGGCTCTTCTGATGGAGCCTGCTTCCGAGAAGGTGACAGGAAGTCAATTGGTGAGAATTTGGCCTATGTAGGTGTTAGCTCTTGGAGTGTCTCTTCACAAAGGCCTTCCATATGTGACTGTAGAAGATCTAAAAATTAAGGGGAGCCAGGAAGATCACTCAGCTATAAAAGCCTGACCTAAAGTCCACCATAGCCAGCAGAAAGACTCTCCTTGACATCGGTGGATCAGACTCTAAAAGTGCTTGAAAAGAATACAGCCAGTAAAGGCTACAGTGACCATACTGCTGTGAAACACTGCCCAGTATGTTGCAGAGAATAATCCAAGAATAAGAAACAATAGGAACAACTCAGCCGACAGCAATACTGAAACCTCCACATCTCTTGCTTAGCAGGCAAAGAACTTCCATTTCCATTCTGCACCTGGGGTTATTATTTCAAAAGGTAAAAATATATGATTATTTTGCGTTCATATCATATCTTTCCTCTGAGAATCGCCAAGCACTTTGCCAGCCTCAATGAATTTAGCCTCACACACGGTAGGAAAGTATTGTTATTTCCCCTTTAACAGCTGGCACAGAGAGGTGAAATGATGTTCTCAAGGGCATGCAGCAAGTAAGTGGCAGAGACGGGAGCAGAACCCAAATCTCTGCTGCTGCTTCCTCCACTGACCACTAGACAACACTCCCTCTCCAAATAGCGAGGGATTATTCTATCTCCACCAGGGCAACTATTTTATTCCACACACCCCCATCACTGGTTTAAAATAAATAAATCAATAAATACAACATACACCTCACTGATATTTGATTGAAAGTTAACAAACCAGACAGCAGAATGGAGAAAAATAAAATAAACAGCTGCAAACTCTAATTCTGAATAGCGACAGTGTCTTGGCAATCATGAGGGCGCGCAAGAGGCCATTTGGAAGATATACACTGCTACTGGCACAGAGTCTTCTTACAATAGATGTGCCTACACAAATGTTAAATGTCTTGCTCCTGATGGAGATGCAACCATAAATATGCGCATACCAAATATGCTGCATGTACGGATGCATTTGCATCAGAGCAGTAATTGCCGACATATCCCTTTCTGCTGTTGGTAGTGCTGTTTCAGAATTCTGCTATCTATGTACAAGCCATGTGTGAAAATGATGAGGGACCAGAGTCTCGGAGAAGCAGCTGAGAGAGGCTAATACACTGGTGTTGGAGAGGGGGAAAGAAGTGCAATCAGAAAGAAGACTCCAGTGGCATCCATGAGGTTAGGAGGTACTATCTAAATGCACCAATCAGAAGAGGCTCCATCACAGATCTAATCTGTCACTCTAAAGATCCCATGTTATGGGGCTCATGCTTTTGAAGTGTCACTGCAGCCTGATCTGGGACTCCACAAAAACTGATATGTAACAACGGACATTTAGCTTATAAGTTCTTTGGGGCAGGGTCTTTGCTTTGATACATGTTCATACAGATCCTAGCACAAAGAGTCCCCGAGCACTGCATGGGATTCTTGGGTGCTATCCTAATACAAACCATAACACTAATTAACAGGAAAAACACCTGTAGCAGCTGCTGCTGTTTAGCATCTGTGCTTTATCAGATGATAACCCAAGACCTTTGCACCACTCGTCCCTTAGCTGGCTTTCCATCGGTAATGTCCCAGTTCCATTCTCGTCATTGGCTTCCCATCCATTCTCTCTTCTTCCATCGCTTTCACTGGCTTATTTCCCACAAGAAGAGTGTGGTGGGGGTTATCGTCACCGTTCACACATCCATGAAGAGTACCGCCTCCAAGGAGGATGATGAACTGTGATCTGAGGAGGTACCACTAGTTGCAATGGAAGGAAAATAAATATTAAATTTGGGGTGAAGGTTGGACCGTGACAGGGCTTCAGCCTCCCAGAGAAAGTGATGGAAGCTTAGACACTTGGTCCATTTAAAACCAGTCGGTTCTAGGCACTGGGGAACATGCAGTAGAGGAAAGCCTGTATGGGCCAAGGTGAGATTAACTTTGTCATCATGGCAAATCCCAAAAGGGACATCGCCTCCTTGTAGATCGCGTGCCACCTGGATCAATCATGTAGGATACTGGAAATAGCCCTTTCACAAGGTTTCATTTAGTCATTTTTGCCTTTGTGGCACAGAAACTGTTGCCCATTTCAGGTACAAGGGCAATTGACCAGGCTGTCGTCGGTGGTAGGTTTCAGCATCAACTTGAATACACTGATCCCAGATGGGAGATTAACTAGACATGTCTAAACAGGTCTTTTCCACCTCTAATTCTGGTGATCTTCACATCCAATTCCCAATTGCTCCCTAATATTCAAATGTCTTCATGACTTGCTCATTGCCAATCCTTCTCCCTCATTTCCACTTGCTTCAACTTCCTTGCTGTCCCACCTCTCAATTCTCAACTGCCCCTCAACACACCTCAATCCCACGTTGAATCCTACATTTCATAGTAACATAAGAACGGTCATACTGGGTCAGACCAAAGGTCCATCTAGCCCGGTATCCTGTCTTCCAACAGTGGCCAATGCCAGGTTCTTCAGAGGGAATCAACAGAACAGGTAATCATCAAGTGTTGCCCATTCCCAGGTTCTGGCAAACAGAGGCTAGGGACACCATCTCTGCCCATCCTGGCTAATAGCCATTGATGGACCTATCCTCTATGAACTTATCTGGCTCTTTTTTTAACCATATTATAGTCTTGGCCTTCACAACATCCACTGGCAAAGAGTTCCACAAGCTGACTCTGTGTTGTGTGAAGAAATACTTCCTTTCCTCTTACTAGTCTCTCTCAGTGCCTAGTGATGCTGCATTCAAAGGGCATTACAAACAAGGGTATGTTGTACAAATTAGGGTGATCAGACGTCCTGATAAAATTGGAACTGTCCCAATATTTAGGCGTTTGTTCCATGTCCCAACCACTCCGTTGGCAGCACTCCCAATATTTTCTTCCTCTCATCTGGTCACCCTAGTACAAATCACTTTTCTGCCCATGGTAGTGAAAATCATGTGCATAGCATCAAGTCACAACTTTGTCTGCTGCGCCATACCATGAAACACTCCAGACACCAATAATGTGATGGGCTTTTATCACACTGAGCCCATCTAAGTCATCACTTCCCAGATGAAATCTGGAGTCAGTAATTCCACTTGCAGCCACACACGTGTGACTGCTGTTTAAAATCAACGGGAGCTGCATGTCTCTGACAAGCAGAATTTGGCACCAGACATGCAAAATACTTTTCTCACCGTTTCTACCACCATCTAGTATGATGGAAGAACCCATCCTAGGCTGGTGACTTCAGTGGAAGTCTGACAATTGACATCTCACTTATTTGGCCTCATTGCTTTTTGGCTTCCTTTTTGCACTTCACACTTAACATAGACAGTGAAACTTGCAATTATTTACCCAGTGCTGCAAGTGCAAAGGGCACCTGAACGTCTGATGATACAGCTCCCATACTGAAGAGCTTAGCCTGGATTTCCAGCTAAGGTGACCAAAAGCTATCACAAAGGACAGAGGAAGGCACAGGTAACAGAAGACAAGAGGCTCAGCAGCAACCAGATAAGGCAGAAGGCTTGTTGGTTTTTCAGGCTTGTTGCAGACAAAGTAGATGTTGGTTTCCCAATGGTGCAGTCCTCTCAAAGAGCAACATAAAAAGGGATCAAGGGCTCTGCAGCTGGTTTTCATCTGGACACCGCACTGACAAGGTGGGTGTCAGAGGTTCGTCAGCACTTCTGAGCCCAGAGAGCTCAGCCTGCGTGCCCTGGGAGGGGGCCAGGTGGCTGAGGGTGGGGCATAAGCGGATCTCAGGATGGGGGCTGGATAGATGCGATCCCTACCATTGTCCATGTGTTGCTGAGTTCTTCGACTCAACAGAAGCACCAAGCTCCAGCAGTGTGGGTACCCCCAAGGAAAGCAGTGTGAGTAACATTAAATGGCTTCTCCTGCCCACCGCTCTACGATGCCCGTCTTTGCTCCGCATTCCCTTCCAGTTCCAACGTCTGGTCCCTGTGCTCAGGGCTCTGCAAAGCTCCATGCCTTCAGCCCATCTCTAGCCGTTCGTTTCTCCCCTGCGTAGGCCCTGCCAATTCCAATGCCTCCATGTCTCTTTAGTTCCCTCAAAGAGCCCTAGGCCTGGAATATCCAGCCAACGCACAGCCTCCCTCTTCATCAAATCCCTCCTCAGCACCTCCATTTCCTGTCATCCCTGAAACTTGCCCTGTGAACTGAAAATGTATCAAAAACCCAAACTGTGCCCCTTCGGTTCACTGTGTGCGCCCCAACTCCCTGCATCCCTCCCTCTTTGTCATTGGCCATTTAAATTGGGCAGGGACCCTACGGGATCTCCATGTACAGCACCAGGCCTGCCCAGGCCACTGTTCAATAAATTACACCATTAGACAGGCAACACACTGAGCTCGGCCCACATGTCTCCCAGTCATTTCTCCCCTTTGCACCTTCAGTCTGTCACACTCCGAACCGATACCCTCTCATCGCTCATTCTGGTATTGCCAGTCTCCCTGCTACAACGATCACCATCAGCTGCTGCTGTCTCGGAGCTCAGCACAATACAGACCTCTCCCAGCCAAGCTGGCTGCTGTGGTCGCAGGCACAGGGCTGGGTGTCCAGGAGCCATAAAGGAAGGTGCTTTTGCAGCAGGTAGGCAAACATTGCCTCTTCCTCACCCAGCACAGCCACCCTCCCAGACCCTAACCATGCTGGCTGCAGCTCACACTGCAAGCTGCCTGGATCTAACAGGCAGACAGGGTGCAGCCACACTAGCCCATTTGGAGCATCCAAAAGGAGTCATCGGGGTCTGTTGCACTTTTTATGGTTCTTGGCACCAAACTCCAACCCTCTAAGGACTGAGCAGGTCTCTATATGTCTCTTAATCAGCCAAAGGCACCACTCCCTAGTCTGTGATGCTCCCAGGCCAGGGAATACCAGCACTGATTCTACCTGTCCTTGCCCACAGCTCCCCTGCCAGGATCTGCTTACCTACCCGTGTCTCAGCTCCAGAGGTGTTCTCTTTGACACCTCATCAGTTCCCTCTGCGGGGCAACCTCTCCTTGCAACTTACCCTGTCTCCTGATACTGTGGAAAGGGGAGCCAGTTCAGCGAGGGGCATGGGTGGTGGTGGTAGAGGAAAGTGGGGTACAGAGGAGCCTTGCAGAGATGGCATTTCTATGCTGATCTCTTCCCAAAACAGGAGACCACGGGTGACATACTGGTAGCCTCTTGTGTCCATGCCTACTTGTGCATATATACAATGCAGTTGGTTGCCATGCCATCCCGTCAGCCACTCCCAGTTCTGCTCAGCACTGTAATTAATCATCTAACACTAGTGCTGCTGTAGCATTTGGCCACCCGACTTGGTGCCCTGGCCTCATTGTGCTAGGCACTGTATAATCATGCTCCCTGCCTTGCTCGCTGCCAGAACTGAGAAGACAGTGACATGTGAAGGGCGGTGGGGAGCGGGGATACAATCTGGATTAACATTTGCCATTTTGTTTTTATTAGACCGATCAAGGACCAGAGATGCCCAGCGACCTCTTAGCCTAGCATCCGTTACCTGGCTGATTTCTTAGAGGCAGAGGTGGGTGTGCAAGAAGCCAGTCATGTTAAAACATATGTGCTAATGCGGGGATGAGCTGCACATACAGTAAGGCAGGGCTGCCCTGCTAGAAACTAAATAGGAAGGACTGGCGGGCTCATGGAGCATGTAACACAGCCTTTGACATCTTGCCACCAGTCTGGAGCCAACCCAGATCAATAGCAGCTCTTCGGTGTGAAATGAACTGGGTGGGTCTTGCCCCGGTTTCTAGCAGGCAGGCATCCCCCATTAAGAAAACCACCCTCGTGTTTGGTCCTAAGTAACCATGGGACTGAACTCGCTTCCCACCTCTGAATGCAGATTTCTGAAGCTCAGGGCAGAGATGATTTCCTGGGGTGGCATCTGGGGGAAGTCTGTGCTGCTGTAGCTGTTCTGCACTCACAGAGGATGGCAGCGCACAGAGCAGCTAGACTGGCATCTCCCCCCCCGTGTATGCTCCCCGTCCAAACATCACAGGCTGATGGAAAGAAAGCTCGGACGTTCCAGAAGGGAAAGGGCAAGTCAGACCCTAAGAGTACTACCGTGATGAAACTGACAAAGCTGTCAGTCACGGGGAAGAGATGATAGGAGCCTCCTGGGGAGCAGAGAGAGGATCTGGCATGGCAGGAGGATGCTCTTAGCAGAAGAGACAGGGTGATGCTTGGGGGAGGGAGGATGCTCTGAAACATGGGGCCTAGAGAAATGAGCGGATGGTATTTACCTCAGCAGTGACTCACACAGTCAAGTCACCTGGTTTCTGCTCTCCAATTACACTCCAGAGATGCTGCTCAGCAATCAAAGGCCCACAGTGTCTGACTCACAAGGGCCTCTGCTGGCAATAGGGCAATCACTGGGGCCCAAAAATCACAGCCAGGCATAGTGCTGCTTCTTGCTGTCCTGCCAGTACCCATGGATCCTGTCCCAGAAGGATGGGGGGGGCGGGGGGTAACTTCTGAGACCATTAGCAACAGTCTTCTCAGGAGAAGCTAACATGAGAGAGACCAGCACACACTGACAAACCTGGGTCATGTTTGAGAAAGGGTCAGGATTGGGGCTTTCCCACACCACTGAAAAGGAAAGAAGCAACTAGGGTCTTTGGCCACAGGACAAAGTAAGTCCAACGATCAGTGTATTGCTAAACCTCCTATCACTCCTCTTAAGCTGCTGTGAAAAGGCACTGGAAGATAGTGATGTATTTTTATCTGTGAGGGTATCCTCCCCTCAACAGATAGGTGAACTATGTCTCAACAGATAGGTGTACAGATAGGTGCATTACGGCAGGCCTGGGTGCATACAGTAGGTGCAGGTAGAAAACCAACATTACTTTGCACTTCTCCAGTGCCATCTGTGGAGCTCGCAACACTTTATAGATGCTAATTAACCAAGCCTTGCAATCCCCATAAGAAGCATCATTAATCCCAGCTTGCAGATGGGGAAACTGAGGCTCGTGGAGGGGAGGGGACTTTTCCCAGGTCATGGAGACCTTACTAAAAGCACACAGAAGATTTTTGTGGCATGGTGGTGAGTGTCCCTCCTACATTAGCACTTCCTCCAGTGCTAGCACCAGCATGCAGCAATATTGGTAGAAGAAGGGTACATGATTTTGGGATGTTGACACACATCTTGGGAGAGTCAGAAACAAGACCAAGGAGTCCAAGTCCTATGCTTTAACCACAGGACTTGAAAGTGCAGGGTCTTCATGGTTTACTGCAAGGTCTGGACAATTTACACCCATTATACAGCCATGCTCCTGCCTGTGGGGAATGTTACAGGAAGAGAGCCGCATTGCACCATTATTCACTGGAGGTATGGCTGTTATGCTGGATATGGGCCAGATCTAAAGCCCACTGAAGTTGATTGAAGACTCTCTCTTGGCTTGCATGGGCTTTGGATCAGGCTCAAATTGGGCAAATAGGAGAAGAGTGAAAATCGCACACCTTGGCTACAAGTTTGTGTGGATTCTGGACTCTGATATTCACAATCTCTGATTTGAAAAAGAATATTATTAAATATAATACACACATACAGCTAAATTTACTCCATGCCTTTAAAAAAGGGAGTTGCCACCATCAGGAGGCCCAGTCTGTTCTGCAAATGGATCTCAAGTAAAAACAGCTAAGTGATTAAAAGAATGTAGAAGTTTACAAATTTTTAGAAGTATTTGAAAGAAAAAATGTGAAAGCCATCTAGTACATCTCTACAACAACAAACCAGTGAGTGCACCCTGACCCTCTGGAGCAACCCTACAATCACAAACCAGTGGGTACAGCCTGACCCTTTTGAGCAACCCTACACAAACCTGCATGCACGATGAGGAGAGAGCACAGAAGCACAGGAATTGCTGGTCACACTTGTGGTCCACCTAGTCCAGTGCACTGCCTCTGACAGTGACTAGTACCGGAGGCTACAGAGGAAGGGGTGAGAAACAATGTAGTGGGGCAGTTATGGGATAACCTGATCTCCAGGGAAACCTAACCCCCAATAGTTAGGGGCTGTTTTGTGCTCTGAACCATAAATGGTTTATATCCTAAACAAAACTGTAGCTCACATGGAACCATTTAGAACCCTCCACATGGGTCAGCAGTAGGGCTTGGGTGCAGATCTTTAGATCCATAGCATGGGATGTGAGCTAAAGGAGTAACTGATAAAAATCCAGTAAGGACACAGATTGGCGTTTCAAGCTCCAGACGGATGGTTGGAGAAAGAGTGAGTAGTGGGTTGTTTTTTTTTCTTGGAATCATGGTTCCCTCACTATCCGACGTGATAGTTACCTTATTTGATTGAACCCTTGTCCTGTTTTTCCTATCCTCCTCCCATTTCTACCTTCGTGTTCGATGTCTGTCTAATTCTCGAGGTCAAGTCCACGTTTCTTTAGGTCGCCTGAAAATGCCGTACCAAGTACTGGCATGATATCAGGTTTCCTAATAGGAAGAAATAGTTTCACTGATACCAAAATACCCATTGCTGGCTTAACATCTCTGCTGGCCCTACATTCAGAAGCATACCTGAGATCAGCCCACTTCATGCACTGGAGAAAGGGGTACCATAATCACAGACCGAGTTGAATGATACAGAACCAAATGTATTCATATTTCCCTCCTTTAAGCAAAATAAGCATATACAGATATATAATTTATATATAAAGAGAATTTAAATCACATGGCAGCCATCAAGTTAACCTCTGTTTCTTTTAATTAGGTTTCAAATCTCCCATCGCTTTGAACTATCAGTACAAAGCAACTATAAATGTCCTGTTTGGAGTAACGGTGATTCTATGCGGTGGCACTGTGCACACATAACCGCTAGAATTAAACAGTGGGCACGTCATAGTTCTTTAGAAGAAGAGTTGAAATCTGGGTAAGAGGAACTGATCAAACATACATTTGTCCCTTAAAGCAAATTAAATGAAAACCACAACAAACAGCTAAGGAAGGGGAGAGGTGGAGGACGGAAAAATCAACCCACTTCAAGGATTTCCTTGAAGACAGAAGATCTCACCCAATACTGATACTAAAGGAAAACAAAATTCACACAGAACACATACTTGCAGGTGATCCAGACATTATGGTGTGAGCAGCCAAAAAATTGAAGTCCACACAAAACAGACGGAAAATAGCATGATCTGGAACACCCTGTAAGTGTTGGGTCTTTTTTATTTTTTCTTTTTAAATCAGAGTCACTCATGCTTTCAGCCCCTGGTGAAGTAAATCAATTGTGCACGGACAATTTTTTTCTCCTGAGGAGCAAGCAACTCAAGTGAATTTTTAATTCATGCAAAACCCCCAACACGTTACCATCGGTTACACAGCATGATCACATCGCTTTTACAAACGAAAAAACAGAACGGAAAAAAAATGAAAAAAAATTAAATCCATATTTTTTCTTTGTTGTTGTTGTTATAAAAATTACATAAAAACCAACTAACCGAAAAAAGAAAACGGAAAAAAGAAAAAGAAAAGAAAACACAGATATTAAAGGAAAAAACAAACAAACAACCCAAAAAAAAAAAACTAACCAGCTGAATTGGGAGTTGAGGGTGAGTTAGCTTGGCTTCCATGGGCTGACACATTTGTAGCAGTGACAGCCGTTTTGGCAGCATAAATATTGGCTTCCTCTTGAAATTTACCTATGTTCTTCTTGTACCGGATTCGCTTATTTCCAAACCAGTTTGATACCTAGAGCGAGTTCAAGAAAAGACAAAAAAGTTAACGTTTCACCTGTAATACATTTTGGTGGGGACACGGGGGAGGGTTAAGAATGGGGAATAAAGCAATTTAAAGCATTGCAGTTTTTTCTAAAAGCTTTGCAAGGAAAATATTCCACCTGCTGACTCCATCCCAACCCCGGTGAACCCCAGAGCAGTATAAAGTCAATAAAACCAATGGAGAGGCGAGCACATGCCTGTTCTTTCAACTTCCATTAAGGGCACACTGTCAACATAACAATATTGCCAACTCCTAGCATTCCACAATCACGAGACAGGTTCCAGAAATCAAGACTGGCTTAGAAATCATGAGATTTAAAATAAATCGGGGTGAGGGCCTTCATTTCCCTTCTGGGATTTGAGCGTCTAGGGTGCACACAGGTCATGTTTTAAAGCCTTTCTCTGCCACTATGAGGGCTGTAAGCTTACTTGCAAAAGCTGAGATTCTCCCATAATCACAGGACTCCAGGAGCTGTCTTTTAATGGCAGCCTAGCACCTGCTTGTGCCTTTGAATACTCCCCCGAGACCATTATTAAATGTGTTAGGATTTTAAAAATCTAATTTGCTTTTCATCATTTATCTTGCTGATTTCCACTCAAGCTTGGGCCAGCCAAACTAGCCTGGTCAGTTTCACTTCCTGGTTCTCAAGGCTGCTGCATTCAGGGTCTCTGCACTGAAGAGAAAGATTTTCATTTTTTAAATAAACAGTTTCAGCTGAATGATCTAGGTACCCAGGAAACTCTTCTGTTCTTTTTGATTGGGTTAACTCCAGTGCCTGGCTCCTCTAAACAAAACGAAACCTTGTGCCTAAAACTAAGCTGTCCGTGTCCCTTTCATGAGAATGCCAGTCCCATGCACTAGGAAGCTATGATCCCCCCAACACACACTCAAACACACCCTGGTTTAATGCTCTCTCCATCACAGTAGCATGTGCTACTTTTTGGAGCACATTCCAGAAGAATTTACAGGTACAGCTGCTGCACTGGTTACTCTGGTCTGGTCTACACACACAGTTTTACCAATATAACTCAAGTTTTAGCTAAATCAGGGCAAAACCTGTATGGACGCTCTTAATCCAATTTAAACCTGGTTTACGTGCAAATTCTGTGTGTAGGCCAGGATTCCAATTGAAGGAGACAGAAAATGGAGATTGTTAGGGGCTTTGCTGTCTGCTTCTTTTGGTTTGGATTTCATGACACTGCCAGGTGGTCACAGTCCCAAGCTGTCAGCTCAGATCATGCTTCCCCAACCCAGATGCAGAGGTGGGAAAGTTTGCAAGGGCAGCCATCAATGGAGGTGTTTCAACAGACCTTTGCAGCGTCCTCTGCGTGCATGGTGCCTCGACTGTCTACAGATTTTCAGAATGAGACAGGTTGAACTATGATTTATAAATACAGACTGAACTTCTTCAGAAGTAATTAAGGAAATGGAAAACTATGGGCCAGATCAGTGGCTGGCGTAAATTGGTAGAGTTCCACTGATGTCGACATCAGTTGAGGATCTGGCCCTATGCAATGAATCTGTCTCAGAGAGCACCATGGAGAGTTATTAACAGCTAGGCTCTAATTGATTAATTGCAATTAGTCTCCACTGAGGATTTTAAAGAACGTAGCTTTGACTCAATTGCATAAAGATTTGTGGTGGGCAACTCCCAAAGGGTTTGGATAAGCACCCGAAAGTTTAGAGTCTGAACGTTCATCTGAAATACATGAAATTCTTGAGTTGGCAAAATCGGGCTGCATTTCTCACTAAAACAAGCTCTCTGAAAGTTTCTGATACTTTGTGGTGTCTCTCAATCCTGGCCCATGCAGTCCCATTTGGAACCAGGCAGCATTATTAACAATAGTCTCTTTCCTCACTTACACTGCGTGTTGTACCCATCAACCTCAAAGCACTTTATAAAAGCAGGTAAGTATCATTCTCATTGGACAAATGGGGAAACTGCAGCAGAGAAAGGTGTCATACCACAAGTCAGTGGTAATGCTGGGGACTGTACCCGGATCTCTCGACTTCCCTTCTGGTGCCATTTATAAAACCATCACTAAGGGTAACCACAGATATGGAACTGAAACCAGCACAGAACTTTTAAAAATATTGGGAAGATTTGAGCTTGAGTTTTGGAAGTATGTTTTGGGTGTCTTCTGGTTTTATCTGGAGTTCTCCCTCCAGAAAGGTCAGTTGTGGCAAAAATGAATAGGTTCCCAAGGACTGTTCAAAACAGGGCTGGAATGAAACTGGACTGTGTTTTCTGAAGGCTGAAAGTCCACTGACCTGGTGTCTATGTCACTGGATTTACCTCCGGTTGTGCTATCAAAAGAGGATGGGGACCTAATCAGACATGTTCCCGTCCCCTTATAATATCAGTGGCATTCCCTACTTCCAGATCTTTAATGGATCATTATGAAGGTTGCAGGGTGCAATCCTCATGGATGTGTATATTGAGACATCTGCATAGTTAAAAGATTCAGGAAAGGTCTGAGCAACTTGGGTCTACAATCTTGAGCTGGAACTCTAGAGTTCTGGACTTCCTTTTCCTTCCAATTGTGTGCCATGGAGCTGGGACTCTTGGCATTTTGGTGCTTCCACTTCCAGATGGAGTCCAAGAGTGCAGAGGCCATGGCAGGAATAACAGGAGCTTGGGATGGGGGGACAGTTGACTGAATTTGCTCTCATCTCAGGAGAGGTTCTTGGCTTGAGGTTAAAGTCTGAGGACTTCTGATTTAATCGATGCGGGGTGGCTCATCCATATCAAGTCCCACCAACAGGGTCAACAGACACAGAGCTGCTAGGGTCAGCTGTAAACTCCCCTTTATGGGAACTCGTTTCTGGAAGCTCAGTGAGCATGGCCAGACCGTCCTATCAGTATGCCCCCTAATAATCCCTCTCCCTCTGGCCTGGAGCACTCTCCCTGCCATGCCATATTTGTTGGCGTTGGTGGAGCGCCCCTCGGCTTCCTGGAAACAGAAGTGCTTTAATATGCTGGACTAGACAGACACAGACAGGCCCCCAAGTGCCTTCTCCTGTACTTGCTCTCAGCAATCTCTTGGGACTGACCTGCCCTCATACCTCAGGCATAGTTATGTTTAACTGTGGGGTGAACGGGAGTGGGGATAGGCCACTGTTCAGGAAGTGCTAAGCACCACCCTCTGAAAATCAAGTGCCCCGTCGACCTTCTAGTTGGAAACCCAAAATCACTCATCACTATTGAACATCTTGGCCTCACTTTTCAAAATCATGGCCATCTCATGCAGGATTTCCCCAGACAAGTTCATCTGTGTTGGCACCCTGTCTTCTGAGTACACCAGTTCAAGCTATTGATCCATCTAGCCAGGAATCCTATTTGATGCTAACCAGATCAGATCTGTGGCCCATCTAATCTGGTATCCTGCCTCTATGCATAAACCCATTACTGGAAAAGTCCAATATTCCATCTACTTTGGTGTGTCACCTCCTAGACCAGTTAGCCAGTCTTCTGTAGGCTAGGCCTGTCTCTTAGATTGCTACTCTGCATTAGGATTATGGCGATACAGATGAGACTTTTGTCCCGTTCTAAATGCTGGATATTTGGTCACTGGTATCCAGCTAGTGTTTTGCACTCACTGAATAACTGCTGCTTGTTTCACTGCATGGAAAAAAGATAAATAATCCGTCCTGTTTTCTATGATGCCTTCCATCTGCAGGGATCTCAAAGTGCTTGATAAACTTCGCACAGAAATCCCCTGGCACACCATTGCAATGAGGCTACCTCCGGAGGGGATGGCAGCAGCTATATAACAATGCACAGTAACACTGCACCGGAAGGGAAAAACATATCCAGCTGAGACTGAGGGGTGAATTTCAGGAAGCAGAATGGAACTACTGAGATTATAAGTTGGCCATGAGATGGGAGTTAACAGCCTAACTCTTGCAAAAAGGGTCATGGCTCCTTCAATAACCTCCAGTTGTCAGGAACACTTCTACTTCTGAGTCATAGGGAAGAGAGCCAATGATTGGTTCACTGACACCCCTTTCAGCAAGATCCAGGCTTTCCTTTGAGGCCTAACACTGAAGTTATGGAAATGGGATGCCTTGTTAAAAAAGCTCACTCAGAAGATAAGGGCTTGATACAGAAATCACTGGGTGAGGTTGTGCCCGTGCCACGCAGGAGGTCAGACTAGATGATCACAATGGTCCTTTCTGGTCTTACAGTCTATGAACTAAGGACCTAAGGTAATTGTGCTTGCTTTGCGAGAGCTGAGAGGAGCACAGCCCAAGGCAGTATGAACTGAGGCAGTTACAGTGCAGGGAGATAACGTCTCTTCACGTAGCTTCCAAAGGGGTATTCCATTGACGTGGTGTGGATAAGCACTCAACTTATCTGTACCGCTTTGGCCTGAAAAACCATGCGGGGATGGAAATCGTTAGGAAAGCAGCAATGTTTCCTTATTTCAGTTTGCTCAGAAAGATCGCAAGAACAGTTTTTCTCCTGGAAATTGGCTCTTTCTGCTCCAGGCCCTAGGGAGTGCAGAGATGGCATGTGAATTACAAAAAAGTGAATGGAACTTTGTTGGATCCCATAAAAACATCCAGGGTCAATTAAAAGTTCAGGATGAAACACCAGGACAGTGCTTGGTTTATTAGAACCAACGTGCCCCATGTGTAACCTTGGGATGGACTGATGGTCATTTGGGTCTTCTAATATATGTTGTTGATTGGAGGTCACTACATGAGCATTTAAGGAACAATTAGCAAGATTCCCTCAGGATTACAGATGGCTACAGTCTCCGGTTTGATGTTGTTCCTTCCAGAGAAACTGAACAGCCACGCTGGGTGGGGACCTGGCCCTAGTTACTGTTGTCATCTTCATGGAAACATGTGACCCAAATGACACCACCAACCTGTCTGGGAACATGAGGGAGCACAAGATGGCTAACTCCCGGAAAGCGTGTGGATTGGCTGTGGGCAAGACTACAGGAGGCCATGCTGATTGGTTCCAGACTTTTCAGCCTCTGGCAGCCAAATACAGTAGGAGGAACAGGGGAGGATGGAGGGAAGGAAGGAGCTGAGCATAACTGACAACCAAGAACGTGGCGGTTGCAAATTAGACACTCAACTGCTCTGCTCAAGCCTTGCATCAGCATTCTGGTCAATGCTATATGCCCCAGGGCACAGAGGCTATTCACCTGCCCCTTTCATTACATGGGCACACCTTAGGGTATAGCTAGTGAATTTCCTGTTTCCATACAAAAATTGCATGTGCCAGCAGATGAGAGAGGCATTGCGTTCAGCAAATACAAGAGTAATTACCCTCTATGCCTTTAGATGTAAAAAAACAATCCTGCAAATCCAGCCCCCAATCTCCAGCCATGAGACCCTCAAACCAGAAACCCCACTCTAGCCACAGCCTCCTTCCTGGTCCTTGCTCACACAGCTCCTCGCTCACACAGCTCCTCAAGCAAACCCCTGCCAAGCCCCACGTGTGTTTGTTAGTTGTTCTCTAGCTTGCGAGGCCAGGCATTGGCCAAACATAGCACTTGCCCCAGAAATCTCTTGGACGCCTTGCTCAGCTCTCACTCTGCCACCTCCTCCATCCCCCAGCATGCTCGCCTCAACCTCTACCGCTTAAATTCCATATTGGCTCTATTCTGCAATGTCACAGCCAGCCCCTGCCCTGTCCATCTCCATCCCTTCCAGGTGATTGCCCTAATACTCCCCTTCCAATCCACATTTCTTCCTCAATGGGCCTTGTCCCCCATTGTTGCATACACAGGAGTGGCGCCAGGGTTTCTGATGCCCTGGGTGGACGGCCGTTTCACCGCCCCCCGCGGCCCCGGTGGAGCTGCCGCAGTCATGCCGGCGGGCGGTCCGCTGGTCTAAAGGCTCTGGTGAACCTGCTGCAAGCATGACTGCGGTAGGTCCGCCGGAGCCTTTGGACCAGTGCACTGTCCGCCGGCATGACTGTGGCACCTCCACCGGAGCTGCCACAGCAGCGGACCGTCCGCCGGCATGACTGCGGTAGGTCCCCCGGAGCCGCGTGCCGCCCCCCTGGCAAAATAGTGCCCCCCCAAAATTCTGGCGCCCTAGGCCATTGCCTTGGTCGCCTAAATGGTAGCGCTGGCCCTGTCCATACAGCCTCCAATTATTCTCTTGCTACCAATCTAGCAGTCATCCCGCAATACACCCACCACCGCTGTGGAGATCAGTAAAGAGACGCTTGCCTGGTTATTTGTGCCCTGCTGGAGAAACGCAAGGCTATTATTTTGGTGCTACTCCCTTTGCCCGACCCCTTACCTGTGAGACTGTGATGCCACACTTCTTGGCTAGCTCTTCTTTGGCTTCCTCACTAGGATATGGGTTGCTGAGATGGGAATAGAAATACTCATTCAGGATTTCCGTAGCCTGTTTGTTGAAGTTTCTTCTCTTCCGCCTTGGCAAGGAGAAAATGGAACAGAATCAGGGCCAAGGCTCCAGAAAGAGGGAAAGCGCTCTGGGGATGGGAATCGTATTTTGCAGTTCCACGGGTCCTCTTGCCTCTCCATTGCAAAGTACTTTGCAAACCTCCTCTGCTCAAACTTTGCAACACCTTGCGAGGGAAGCTCTGGACCCACCTGGCCTCTGACCTGCCTCCCCCCGGCCAGTGCCCTGGTTAGGAGGTTGGCCCCCCGGTGGGCTAGTGAAGGAGACTGCATGACACGGTAGTCAGGGTGGGCTGGGGATTTGATCCACTTGCATCTCAAACCACATTAGCCCGTCTGTTCTGGTCCCTTACCTTCATACTGGATCAGATCCATTGGTTGTCCCACCCTCTGCCAGACCAGAGCAGATCTTTGCAGTGTCTGCTCTGTCTAAAGGCCAACATGAGAGATGAGACACCCCCCCACCCCCACAAAACATTTTCTCTCAGGCGGGAGATGGGAGAACTTACCGCGCATCTAGAAATCGGGAGCGCAGGATCATGACGGCTTCGCACGTGCTCTGCTTGAGCTGCATCTGGATGGAGCTGAATTTGCGGTGGATGATGCTGACCATCCGCTCGATCTCCTTTGGTGAGATGGGCCGGGTCCGGCTCTGCTCGCGCAGGAGGTTCATCACGTGGGTGGTGAATTCGTTGCACGCCTGGGACGGCAAGAAAAACAAAAGAAACCCCGGGATCGGAGGGTCATTCGGCCGTGTTCAAGACTATATGGTGCCAGCAAGCCAGGTAAGGCCACCAGCGCAGGGCCCCCACGGAGCAGCACAGCAACCAGCTATCGAGATCTAGCCATCCAGCTGTGACCTGACACCGCATCCGTTTCCATAGTGTCGGATCACTTCCCCTTTCCACGGTGGGAATCAAGCTGCCTGCAACTTCAGCCCTGAGGTGGTGGTGAGGGTTTCTAAAGGAAAGAGCCTTAAATTGGGCCAGGGAGGAGATGAAACTGGGCCCAACCCTTTAGAGTATACCTAGGAGCCAGGCGGAGAGGACTTGTTGGGTCATGTAGAGTTTAATTCACAGCCCATTGAGGAAAGACTCATTGACTTCAATGGGCTTTGGATCAGGCCCCTCATCCACTTGCCAGCTTGGGTGGGTTTGTCCCATAATTTTTTTTTTTTTTTTTTTTTAGTGTTTTGTCCAGTCTAGGATTTAAAAATGACCCAAGTAGTGGAGCTTCCACCTTAAGTGGACTATAACGTACCCTCTCACCTCTACACTATCTCCCTGATGCTTAACCTCCATCGTCCTCTGCTTGCTTCCATCCCCGGAACTCTGGGTCCTCCATGGACCACTCTAACCAAGCCCTCTCCTTCCTGAGCGCTCCCATCCTTCTACCAGTGACAGACAGTCGCAGTAGGGCCTTCCCTTCATCATGGCTGCACACGGTCAGCTTTTAACCCTTCTTCAGTTTAGGAGCCCTCCTGCCCCTGGATCTATATGGCTGCCCTTCCCTCGGCACCCTTCCATTCCTCAGTATCTGTCTGGTGATGGGCTGCCCACCAGGGAAACAGATTAAGTGAGAAAGAGGAGAAAAACATCCAGCGATAAACTGCGCAGCCAGCATCTGAGACAGCAATGGGGAGTCACTGCACAGAACACAGAACAGAACGGGTGGTTGGGCAGAGGCCTTGGGAGCTTTAAGAGGGATCAGAAAGGAAGGATGGTCCAGTGGGTTGGGTGTTGGTCTGGGACTCTGGAGACTTGGGTTCAAGCAGCTCTTCTGCCACAGGCTCCCTGTGTGGCCTCAGGCAAATCACTTAGATGCTCTGTGTCTCAGTTTCCCCATCTGTAACACAGTTAATAGGACTTCCGTACCTTGCAGCTGTGCTGTGAGGATAAATACAGTAGGTGCTCAGACACTTGGGAGGCCACATAATCCATATCTGGCCCAAACTCTTCTCTCTAATTAACTATCAGCTTTAGAACAGGCCCTGATTAACACATATTGGTACTTCACTTTGAAGATGCAAAGAGCTCTGTACTGATCCCTTCATCTCTGACATACTGGATGAGACCAATATCTCGACCAGTCTGGTATCCCATCTCCTTCCATTCGCAGGCAGGCCAACAGTCTGACTATACTGGCCTGCAATCCTGCCAAAGTACCCAGTGCCTCATGAGACCAGCTCTCCCATAATGCATGTGGTCTGCTATGCAATGGGGTGCCTGGGAGCTGGCAACTCCTTCTTAATTGAAGCCCACCCAGGATCAGCTGCTGTTCTGATGCATGTGAGGTGGCCTATCCTAACTCTGTCTGTGCTACAAATGTTATTTATGGATGGTCCCAGGTCTCAGAGTGCTTGCCCCTCAGGCAGGGGAGAGAGGTGCCAAAGGACAGGATGGTGGGAGTGGGCCAGAAACAAGCGTGGGAAGCAGCGGGTGCTGGTGGTTCAAATGCACCTTAGGCTGCTGACACGGGGAATGGTTAATTCTGCAGGCATGCAGGGTCCCAGAGACAGGGGGCAGTCAGAGCCCCCAAAACGACCCACATCAAGTGGCTGCGGGCGCTGAAGTGATACAGACCTGCTGCAGGTTTCCAACACATCTGATAAGTCAATAATGATAATAATTAAAGCAGTGCAGGCAGCATGAGACGGGCACCATGATATGAAAGGGCAAGCAGGTAATCACTGGAATTAGCGTGCTGACGGCACAGCACCGCCCCGCTGTGTGTGCTCCCACCACCCGTGGTACCCCACTCCTCTCATGCCCACGGGGGATGTTTGTTTTTAAAACATTTATCAGTCTGCTGCATCAGATGCTGGCAGGTCCGTGCAGCCAGGGGCTGCTGGGCCAGAGGGAAGCAAACCACTTAGCAACACAGATGAAAGCCTGCCTCTGAAAGGGAGGCGACCTGCAAAGATGAAGAGGAAAAGCAATGAGTTGCTGAAGAACTTCACGGCTCTGTGCTAAAAGCAGGGTTGGCTGGGCTGGGCCTCATGCCTTGGGGCCACCGGACAGCCACGCAACACACCCAGAGCAGTGCTCCCACTTCACATGAGGCAAGTTGCTGCTCTCTCTCCCCTCAGACCCATCCGAACGGGGTAGCTCACTGCCCTCGTGGCACCTGGGGCCCTGCTCTTGCTAGGCCTTGTAAATCATAAAGGTAGTCTTGGAGCAACCGCCCCAAAAGCCAGGACTCTTCGGCACTCAAGAGATGCTGTGAAGGGGAGACTGCTACTGTGACAATCACCTGATTCACAGAACTGTAGAAATGTCAGGCTGGAAGGGACCTTGAGAAGTCATCAGGTCCAGCCTGCAGCACTGAGGCAGGACCAAGTCTACCTAGACAGTCCCTGACAGGTGTGTGTCCAGCCTGCTCTTAAAAGCCTCCAGTGACGAGGATTTCACAGCCTCCCTTGCAAGCCTGTTCCGGAGCTTAATTCCCCTTGGAGACAGAAACCTGGTACCTACTATCTAACCTAAATCTCCCTTGCTGCAGATGAAGCCCATTCTGTCTTGTCCTACCTGCAGTGGATATGGAGAACAATTGATCCCCATTCTCTCTGTAACAGCCCTTAACACATCTGAAGACTGTTCTCTGGTCCCCCTATAATCTTCTTTTCCCAAGACTAAACAGGGCAAGTCTTTTTAACATTCCCTACAGGTCAGGGTTTCGAACACTTAGATCATTTTTGTTGCTCTTCTCTGGACTCCCTCCACCGTGTCCACATCTTTCCTCAAGTGTGCCCAGAGCTGGACACAGTACTCCAGCTGAGGCCTCACCAGGATGGGGAAGGTGTTCTCAGAGGAGAACTCCGCTGTTCCCTTCTTTCTGAGCATGTGTACGCTTGGACTGTGTCTTCCTTAGGAGGGCAGAAGGTAACCTGGGGCACAGCCTGTATATGGTGTAAAACAGCCTCTCCCCTTTCACAGACTGACATTTTAATGAGAGAACCCAAGGGTTTGGGTTCGATCCCCTGAGTTGAAGACATCATTTCAATTGCTTCTCCCCTTCTCATCTTAACGGACTGTGGATCCTCTACTCCCCTTGCTGTCCCATCATCCCATGGTGCTCTAAAGACATCAGCTGTAGCTAACTACCCAGTAGAAACAGCTAGCTGGTCAGAGCCCTTGTGAAGGTTTCTGTACAGCACAACCACTGGCCCCTATACAATCCACGTAAATCGTGAGGAAACCTCCCTCGTCTGAGAGATCTGCTATACCCCCTCCTGGCTGTTTACCTGGGTGCTGAAAGAGCCAGCCCCATGCTTATAGACTCCAAGTAGTTTCAGCCTGCCTTATGTTCACATGCAAAAGAACATTATAGACAAAAACTGAAGGGAAAAGCTGTGTCGAGTCACAGCAACATCAGGTCCCTGAGATGAAGCCAGATACTGGACTTGTCCCAGCCAGCTCCTGTGTCCTGGGGCCAGCTTACCTGCCGGCAGGACAGCTGTGACCTGGAGGGGACATCTACCCCACACCTTAGGCTCACGAGACCACCCATGTGCATGATTTCAGGTCAGTGCAAACTGATGCTGTCGGGATGCAATAGTCACAAACCACATTCAGCCGTCAAGATAAGAAACCAAAGCGTTTGGAGCTCAGCAGCCACGCAACTAGCCTGCCTAAAGCGCAGCTACTTCTCCAAGCCCTGTCTGAACATGGAAACCTCTCAGCAGGCCTCACAACTCTTCCCGACAAAAGCCCTGGATCCTCTCAACCTACGGTCTCCTTGGGATGAGGGGGGAACACCCAGTAGATCCTCTGATGACCCTTCCAGCATCCCCCTGGGGCTTGTCACCTCTCTCCGCATTCCCACAGGGTATGTAGGGCACTGCCGTTGACAGGCTGCAGATGGATCCAATCATCTGCTGCACCATCTTGAACTGAGCTGAATTCTCTACGGCCACCAGTGTTGGCAGCCTGAGGATCTCTGGAAAGGGCTGCCTGAGCCCTGCCTCTGATCCCGAGCGGAGAACTGGGGAGGAAAAGCTGTTTTGATTCTCTGGCCCAGAGAGATGGCAGCTTGGTGAGACATAGGACGCAGCAGGGAAGACCAAGACAGTCCTGGCCAAGGTGCCCTTCTCACTATCCCTTTCCATGCCATTTTGAGGGCAAAGGTGGAAAAATGTCAGGGCTCTTTGCACATGGGAAGTCATGATAGTGACGTTACAGCAGAACTCAGTTATCCAGAGGTCTTGGGAGTCATTCTGAAAAGGCCAGACAGCCAGAGAACCTGGCCAGCAGGCTTTGATGTCGGAGCTGCAGGTCCTCTGCCCCAACTCGGACTCACAGCTCTCTTGTCAACAGCTGCCTGGGCTCCCCACAGCCGCCTCAGCGAAAGGACAGGAAGTTGCATGGCAGGGATTCACTGCCCAAGTCTTTATCCACAAATCAGACTCTGACACAAAGATTAAAAATCAAACGTGGAGGGAAAACATCTGACCCTGGGAAAGCCACAAACTCCAGGAAAGCAGGACTTGGCAAGGCAAGGGTTACTTGACACTTATACTTCCCACCTACTGCGGTCAGATTCCCCTCACTGCTGGTTTTCCCAGCACAAAGAAGGGCTCAGCGGAGAGGGACTAGGCAGGAGTGCAGCTGGCAGGCTGTCCTCTGGTTGGGAGTAGTGTGTTCTGGCTTTGGACAGCAAGAGACCTCATTTGGTTGAGGGGAGATGCAGAAGGGGGCAATCAAGAGACATGCCTTGCTGTCAGTCCAGAACACAGACAATGGAGTACATTTCTCTAGACAGTAAGTCCAATTTCTGCTGAGCCAACGGCTCATCGTCAGTTTCATAGCCAATGGTACACAAGGGATGTAGCCAAAATGATTTTTTCCCCATTTTTCAGACCAAAAGCTCTCCCAGCTCTACTCCTGCAGAGCCATGCCTTATTCACTGAGACTGTTACCAGGTTCCTTGCTTTTAATGCCAGATGAACCCATTGTTGTCTAGTGTGACCTCCTGCGTAACACAGGCCAGACCATTTCCTGTGTCTCATTCAATGTGCATCTTGTTCACCCTGTATAAATTCTCTCACTTAGTGCACGCCCCCTACTCCAGTCAGTGGGTCCCCCTTTCCTCTACCTCCACCTCAGTGGGACTGCCTGTCCTGCAGGCTTCAGGGACTCTACAGCAAAGTAGCAACAGAAACCTTCCTGCACAGTTCAGCAGAGGGGATAGCTTGTAGCTGCTCTCTTGAAAAGTACCTCAGCTTTCCATAGCTCCCAAGCACCTAGGGTATGTCTACACTAAACACAGCGCAAGCCTCCTTTCTGTCCACACACAAATCTGTCTGACTCTGGTCAACAAGCACTCAAGACCAGATCCTAGGATCTTGCTAGGGGGTTGGCTCGGAGCCCAAGTCCCACTGAGATTTAGGTCCAAGCCTGGTCATGTTGTAGTGTGGAAGCCGCTCAAACCATAGACATTTATCAGAAGGTCTGCATAGTGCAGTATGGATGTGTTAGCTATTGCCCCTGTAAACCCAGGTCTAGCTATTGTAAGCCTGGGTTTACAGTGCAGTGTGCACGCTCAAGCAAAGGCTTGGAAACACTAAGTCCACAGACCCAGGTTTACAATCCAGTGTAGACACATTCCTATTGGGCAACAAAGGGGGCAGGGCTGGTTCAGTGCCCCTCCAACGCTTGTTTAAATGTAGCTACTCCACCAGTGGTCACCGGCTCTCTGGAGACGGGGAGGTGTTGGTGCCGTTGTACAGGGCACTGGTGGGACCTCATCTGGAGTGCTGTGTGCGGTTCTAGTCGCCCATGTTTGAGGAAGATGGATTCAGACTGGAGTGAGTTCGGAGAGGGGCTACTGGGATGATCCAAGAAGTGGAAAATCTGTCATATGGAAGGAGACTCGGGGAGCTTGGCTTGTTTGGTCTAACCAGGGGAAAGCTGAGGAGAGATATGGTTACTCTCTGTGAATATCTCGGAGGAATGGATACCAGGGAGGGAGAGGAATTATTTGAGCTCAGTACCAATGTGGACATGGGAGTGGATGGATATAGATGGGCTATTGGGAAGTTTGGACTTGAAATTGGACAAAGGCAGAGTGGGGTTCTGGAGCAGCCTTCCGGGGGGAGTCGTGGGGGCAAGGGACACATCTGGTTTCAGGACTGGGCTTGATAAGTTTGTGGAGGGGATGGTATAATGGGATAGCCTAATTTTGACAATTAATTAATCTTTGACTACTAGCGGTAGATACGCCTAATGGCTTGTGATGGGATGTTGGATGGGGTGGGATTTGGGTTGCTGCAGAGAATTCTTTCCTGGGTGTCTGGCTGGTGGGTCTTGCCTACATGCTCGGGGTTTAGCTTATTGCCATATTTGGGATTGGGAAGGAATTTTCCTCCAGAGCAGATTGGCAGAAGCCCAGGAGGGGTTCACCTTCCTCTGCAGCGTGGGGCATGGGTCATTTGCTGGAAGATTCTCTGCACCCTTGAAGTCTTTAAACCATGATTTGAGGACTTCAATGGCTCAGACACAGGTTTGATACAGGAGTGGGTGGGTGAGATTCTGTGGCCTGCATTGTGCAGGAGGTCAGACTAGATGATCATAATGGTCCCTTCTGACCTTAAAGTCTATGAGTCTAAGTGTTACAGATTTTGCAGGATGGTCTACTTTTTGGCTGAATCAGGCCACCTGTCCTACAGACACCAGTGGCTGAAAGCCTTTATAATCTGGACATTGAAGAGCAGCATGCAATGCAATACAGGTGTTCCGCCTTTCACTCATTTCTCACACCCCTGTGGGTCTGAAGGAGGAGAGGTATAATGGTCTGGAAGTTACAGTACAGCACAATATAACTCAGCTGTCTGTCACTGACAATATGGTTAAATTGTCGTACGCAATGTGCCTCCTATGAGCAGTTCAAACACTCCTCAGTTAGCCAAATCTCAAGCAATTTTCACCAGGATATTTAAGGCATTTTCCCTCAGCCATGGCGATTTCCCACCCAGTTTCAATTCCACCCATTCTGGCACTCAGGCTGTTCAAAAAAAGCTCCTAACAATTATTTTTATAATGGGAGAATTATGGTCCCAAGCACCTCGCCTCACTTCTCTGTATCCTAGGTACTTATACACCCTCATCACCATAGCATCCAAGCAACTCACAACCTGTAACGTATTTCTTCTCACAGACTCTCCTGTGAGCAATAATCCCCATGTATCGATGGGAAACTGAGGCACGGAGACTAAGAGTATGTCTACACTGAAAAAAACAAAACCAAACCTGCAAGTGAGTCCCACTTGGTGGCAGGGCTCAGGCCAGGCTTGCACGGTGTTCTGTTTCCACTTTGGGAAATATGGTCACCCTACCAGTGAGTTGTTAGCAGAGTAGGGAATTGAACCTGGACCATTGGTGGTGGGGGGCGTGTGTGTATGCCACCAGAAACCAGGGCTCTTGAAAGCAGAGATGCCAGGTGAATCAGGCAAGCCCTGCATGGCCGGGGGAGGGGAGTAATCAGGCAAGCCCAGCTCAGGGGTGCTGTGAATCATTAGCAGAACAGATCATTGAACCTGGGTCTTCTGAGGCACAAACTAAGGCCCTAACCATTGGACCAGCCTTCCTCTCTCCTTTTACTCCTAAGAGGGGGTGAATATTTTTTGGTCAAGCTTAAAAACCAAACAATCCCCTTTACGCAGACTCCAAGCCTGTCATAGGAGCTGGCTGAAAATCGCAGAATGAGTTTGCAAAAACAAAAACTCAGAGTCTGAAATGGCTCAGTTTTGCCTTCATCACAAAGTTTTCCAGGGTCGTTTTCCATGAATTTATCAAAATTTTGATCAAAATCCTTAGGTAAAAAGCCAGGTTTTTCAGTAAGCGAAGCATTTCTCGAATGATTTTGATTCAAATACTGACACTATTCTGATAACAAAACCTGGATTAAAACAATGCATTATGGAAAATTTTGCAAAAACAAAACCAAGCCCCAGACTGTTTTTGACATTAACAATTTTTTGCAAATAAATCAGAAATAAACAAAAGTTTATATATATATATATATATATTAAAAAAAAAACCTGTGCAAAAATTTTGACCAGCTCCCCACGTCGGATTTCAGCTTGAACAGTGGATGTCTCAGGAACTTCTGAGCTACAGGGGTGTGTAACTGCTACGCTCATACCACCTTGACAATAGATGTCACTAGCGCTCCAGCCCATATACACACAGCCATGCTGGCTTGGCATACAGAATTGTGTGTAGGTAACATACCGATTCTCTTATCGGCTCCATTTTCTGTTGCATTATTTTCCCTGTGCTGTACAGGCAGATTATCCCTTGAATGGGTTTATTTCCTTGATCAGAGCTTCATTTAAACCCTGCCTTTGCTTTGGCCGGGAGAGGGGGAAGCCTCTGCTTAGCCTCCACGAATGAGCCTGTTACCTGTTCATATTTCTCCAGCTCCGTGTGGTAGATCTGTCGGATCTGCGAGAGTTTAGCTCTGTAGTCAGAATGTTCCACGGAATTGTCTGAGCCAGCCCCTCCGGATGCTGCTGCTGCGGCCGCAGCCGCTGCTGAGCCTCCTCCTTTCTCAGGCCCTGCCACGCCCTCTGCCAACAGCATGTTGTCCAGTCGCATCAGCTGTGGGTCTGTGGGCTCCTCTTCCTGGGCTCCCCGGATACTTAGAACTGTGAGAAGAGACAGAGGAGGGAGGGAACTATTAGCAATGCCCTGAGGATGAACACAAACAATAGCAACAGCTCAGCAGGCAGTGAAGGCCAGATCCTCTACTGAGGTAACTCAGCATAGCTCTAGCCACGTCAGTGGAGCTGTGCCAATTGACACTAGCTGGGATCTGGCCCCCCCAACTTCAAGGGAGCTATGCCCTATTTATGCCGACTTGGCCCTTGCTTGCAAACCCTCAGTGTGCTCTAGTTCACCTGTTCAAACCCAGCCCAGCTGGCAGTGACTCAATGCAATCACCAGCTCATGACTCTACACTGGCCTTGACCTGAAGCAAGCTGGGGCCTGGAGCAGTTCCCAGTGGCCAGAGCCCACAGCACAACTGTCCCTGGTCGGCCCCCTAGTGACAGTCTCACCGGGAGAGTCCCACCCTGGATGGGCCATGGACTCTGCTCTCACCCTCCGTGGTGCTCTCTCTGGAGTAGGGTGGTGCACGTTAGAAGATGCTGGCACAAGGTTGCCACCTTTCTAATGGCTGGCAGCTTGACCCCCGAGGCCCAGCCCCCTGCCTTGCCTCTTCCCCCAAGGCCCAACCTCCTCTCCACCTCTTCCACTGAGGCCCTGGGCCCAGCCTCCCTCTTCCCTAGCAGGGGTTGGCACGGGTTAACGAGCTGGTGCCTCCCTGCACCCCGCGGTAACCAGACTTTTGGTTCAGGTGCGATTAAGGGTTACCAGGTCTCCAAAAACCAGGCACCTGGCAAGCCTAAATGGCACCAGGACACAGAAGCCAAAAAACAGACTGTTCAGGTAAAAACCTGGATGGGCGGCAGCCCTAGCTTGCACTGCTACTTCTCATGCTGTCCTTTCCTCTGTGGGTAAACAGAGGGCTCCTGTCCCCAGGGCTGTCAACCAGACCCCTTTCTCTAGCCCTTCCTAGAGTGGGCATGGCAAAGAGACCTCAGCACTGAGGATTGAACCAAGTTTTGTGAGACAGGAACCCTGCAGATAGGCCCCACTGGTGGCAGAAGTGCCAGGGTGAATGCCCCGATTGAGCCCACCCTTTCCAAGGCTCAAGAGCTGCCACCAGCTGGAGGCAGAACAGGGAGAAAGCAGACCCCACTGTGCCCCACCGGCTGTGGTCAGCAGAGAAATCTCCACTGGTGAGCCACGGCTGGAGCTTAGAGCGTGGTGGCTAAGGGGCAAGGGGCTGCAGACACATTTCCTGCCGATGGTTCTTTGCCAGCACCTGCACCCCCCATTTCAGAGGAGGGGAAACCCACTGGTGCACTGAGAGTTAATGCTGCAGACACGACGCTTTAATAAACAGATCGCAAGTCCTGTGTGCATCTGGCTGACCCTGTGGGCTCTTGCCAGCTCTGGTTGTATCCGTAGCCTTTGCAGGTCACCCTCATGAGGTTGTGACAGGAAAGGTAGATGTGAGGCCAATAGAAGAGGACATTTAGTTATTCGGGGCATCGTGTTCTCCACATGACCAGCCTGGGCTGCAGATTGTTTACACATGCTCCTCAATTACAATGGGAAGAAGAAGTGCTTTCGTTTTTGTCTTTTAAAGGGCATTATATTTTTGAAGGCAAATAAAAAACTAGAAATCATGAGACTAATTAATAACATGGCTTTGTATTTCCAAACAGCTGCACAAATATTAGATCATTCACGGTGGAAATAATCATTCAACGAATATTAACTCTTGGTTACATGGGTTTCTTTTTCTTCCCTTAGGGAAGGATCTCAGAGGGCTAAAACCAACAGAAATTCAATAGTGAGCTATAAAAACCTAGAATTCTATAGGTGGGGTCAAGGTGCTCTACAGAAATGCAAGCACTCTATTATATTCCAATCCATACGGCTTATCCTTGGGGTTGATTTCTACATATCGTTTTTCTGCGATCACATCTGACTCCAGAATCTGACCGAATGATTGCTCTGCTCTTTATTCTCGCAAGAAGAAAAATTAACAAGATGCAAAATCTTGTTCTCAGATCTGCATAGCAGATAAACTAGAGGCACTAACAGCAACTCTGCAACCCCAAAAAAATACAAGCCTGCTTTGCCTGATGCATTGGCTGTTGCACGCACAGAGAATACAACAGGAGACAGAATCAGGGCAGGATTCCCAATTCTCTCATTTTTTATGACTGATACAAAGGACACAAGGATTTGATTTCCCCCAAATTTGCAGAAACGCATCACAAACAGAAGGCAGATCTGAGAATAAGGCAGACGGCTGCAAGTCTGGAGACCTGGCTTCTGCTGTTAGCTCTCGCATTCATTCCCCGTGTGATCTTGCATGAGTCATTTCTGGCCTCATCCTACTCCCATCGAAGTCTACAATAAAACCCACATCAACTTCAGTGGGTGCCGGACGAAGCCCTCAGCCTTGATCTTGCAACAAGCAGGACCCCTGTGCAGAACTCATTGCAGGATCAGGACCTTAAACTACTCGTGCCTCAGTTTTCCTGCCTTTAAAAAAAAAAAAGGGTTTTACAAGGCTTAACTGACATCCTCTGGTGGAAGACAAAGGGAAAATAAAAACTATTAATAATAATAGTTTTATTATTTGGAAAAAGCTTTGTGTCATTCTTGGGACTTACTTGAATTGTACTAAGCCAAGAGAGCAGCAATAACCATATTCTCACAAATTACTTGCCAAAGAGAGAATTTTCTAGTATCCTCACAGCTTCAATCCATGCTTTAAACACATATAAAATCACTCTCTGAGTGTTTTCCTAAAATCACTCTCTCGCTTTTTTAAATTAAAAATAAAAAATTACAGCAAAAACACAAAAAAACAGCACTCCACTGCTCCGGGCTCACTTGCAAAAGTGGAGGCCCAGCCTGAGTTTGCAAAACTCTTGTGTGCGTATGGACTCTGCCAACGGGCAGCTGGGTAGCAAAATGGTAAATATGTACCAAGCAGCCTGCCTGAACATTCCAGCTGAAGTGGAGGGAAAAAATGGGGCGGGGGAATGGGCGAACTGGCAACTTATGATGCTGAATTGCCATTTTTTTAAAAAACTGACTGTATTTTAATTTTGTAAGCCTTGCTGGGAAGGGTAAGAAACAGCTGCATTTAGACAGAATCTGGACACAGTCAGGGATGCTAATAAGAGATAGGAAGAACCAGTGCACTGAATTTCTATAGAGATTCTGCGGGACAATATATACTGTGACAGACCCAAACCAGTGGGGTACAGGAGTCTTGCAGAGGGCAAATATACTGGTCACTGGATGAGTAGTTTTCTGTTCCCTGAGTGACCAGAGCAGAGGCTGCACTAGAGTAATCAGGAACCTACTAGAACCAGTTAAGGCAGACAGGCTGATTAG
>NC_133775.1:63231797-63325504 GCF_003597395.2 Chelonoidis abingdonii | reverse complement strand
GGAAGAAGGAGGGTGATTTAAAAAAAAATAAATAAAAAAAAGGAGAGAGTTTATTTTTTTTTCACCACAATGGATGACTTAGTGAGAGCACTGATACAAGCTACAGCGGCCCAGCAGGAGGCTACCCGTGTCCAGACAGCCGCCCAACAGGAGGCAGTGCGGCTGCAGCAAGGGACTAATTGCCTGTTGATGGACCAGGCTTCTCAAGACCGAGCTATGTTGCAGGAACTGGTAAACCAGGTAAAGACCCTTACAGACCTGAACCGCAGCCACAATGGGACGCAGATTATACGGGCCAGCCATTGGCTGCAGAAAATGACACGGGAGGATGATGTAGAGGCATACCTTCTGGCCTTTGAGAGGACAGCCCTACGAGAGGCCTGGCCTCAAGATAAGTGGTCTGGCATCCGTGCCCCATTCTTGTGTGCAGAGGCCCAGAAGGCCTACTATGATCTGCCTGAAGAGGCTGCAGCAGACTACCCTCAGCTGAAAGCAGAGATCCTGGCCAGATCTGGGGTAACAACTGCAGTGCGGGCCCAGCGGTATCATGAGTGGAGGTACCAGGAAAACAAAACCCCGCAGTCCCAATTGTATGACCTCATCCATCTTGCAGGAAAGCGGTTGCGAATGGAATCCCGGAGTCCGGAAGAGATACTAGAGGTTCTGGTCATCGACCGATATATAAGGGGGTACTGCCAGACCTTCGTGCCTGGGTAAACCAGAACGAACCCTCCACCTATGATGAGGTTGTCGCACTGGTAGAGAGGTGAAGGACAGCGAGAGAGCTGACTCAACGAGTTAAGGAAGACACACCCCGGGTTAAACTAGCAGCACCAAGCCCTAGAGCGCGGATGACTGAGCAACCAGGAGATCACAGGTGGAAAAAGAGAGGGGCTGAAGGCCCACCAGAAGCCACAAAAAGTCGGAGCACTGAGGGAGAAGAGGATCGTGATGTTAGACTGCCCAAACCAAGAGACCGAGGAATGCCTAAGGCCCCATACAGATGTTATGCCTGCGGGGAGTGGGCACATATAGCTGCACAGTGTCCCAATGCTGAGGAGCCCATGCAGTGTAACCTGGGGAACTGGGAAGACCCATGCTCCCTAATCCACTTTGTGGGGGTCTCACTACCCCACATATGTACACCAGACCAGTAAAACTAAATGGGGTAGAGACCACAGCACTGGTTGACTCGGGGAGTGCTATCACGCTTGTCTCGGGGAAGCTCGTCAAGTGTAGTCAACTGCTGTGGGCTAAGCGTACAGCGATAACATGCGTCCATGGGACAGTTGGTTATTACCCCACTATCCCAGTAAAACTCAAGATTCAGGGGAACACTACTGAGGTAGCAGCAGGTGTAGTCCCTAAACTCCCACATACCCAGGTGCTCATAGGGAGGGACTTCCCAGGGTTTGGAAACTTACTCCCAGTAGGAGGATTGGAGAAAGAGGGAACCCTGAAGTTAGTGAGGCATTCCACAGTAGACTGTCAACCCCCAGTCTTCTCTGAAATATCCCAGATTTATTTTCCATTCCCAGACAGGGTAGAAAGTCGAAAAGGGAAAGGAGGGCAGCTAAGGCCTTGGGAACCCGAATACTGACTCAAAGCCAGAGGGTCGCTCTTAGGGCGTAGGTAGGCGGACCCGAGCAGCTGAAAAGGAGGCCACCCAGGAGGGAGAAGCACCCTGAGTCTGACCCCCCACCCTAACGCTTCTGAACCAGTAGAGGCAACAGAGACTGGGGCCCCTAGTTCTTGGCAGATTAGCCCCGGGAGAGGAAATTTTGGACAGGACCAGGCTGAAGACCCAAGGTACACAACATTAGGAAGGAGGTGACTGAAATAGATGGGGTCCCCGTGGAAGGGAAAACCAGGGACCAGGACCCTACTTCATAATGAAGAAGAATCTCTTATACCGGGTTGCACCAGTACAGGGGCAGAAGGTACAGCAGATCCTAGTACCTCAAAAACACCAGAAAGCTGTATTAAGTCTTGCTCATAGTCATCTTTTTGGGGGGGGCATTTGGGGGTAGAGAAGACCTGGCATGAGTCCTACGACGTTCTTCTGGCCCGGAGTACATGAAGAAGTGCGGAGGTACTGTGCGTCCTGCCCGGAGTGTCAGCTGCACAGTCCCCGTCCCCACCTGAGGGCACCTTTAGTACCCTTCCCAGTCAAACAGGATAAGGTTGAGTAAGAGATCCATCATAGAGGTCCCCTTTGAGCGAATAGCCATGGACCTAGTGGGACCCCTGGAGAAGACGGCTCGGGGTTCACCAATATATACTTGTTGTTTTGGACTATGCTACTCGCTACCCAGAAGCCGTCCTCCTGCGGAACACAGCCTCTAAAACGATAGCCAAAGAGCTGGTGGGATCTTTGCCCGAGTGGGGCTACCAAAGGAGATATTAAAGACCAAGGAACCCATTTTATGTCAAAGCTAATGAAGGACCTCTGTACGCTGCTCCATATACATACCCTGAGAACTTCAGTCTACCATCCGCAGACTGATGGGTTGGTAGAAAGGTTTAACCGAACCCTCAAGGCTATGATACGGAAGGTGGTAAGTCGGGACGGGAAGGTTGGGACACCTACTACCCTATCTTATGTTCGCTATCCGGGAGGTACCTCAGGCCTCAACTGGGTTTTCCCCTTTTGAGTTATTACTACGGGCATCACCCCCGTGGCATACTAGATATCGCCAAAGAGATCTGGGAAGAGGAACCCAATGAGGGGAGAAATATAATAGAACATGTAATACAGATGCGAGACTGGATAGCCTGTGTCACCCCTATTGTATGGGAACATTTGGAAAAGGCCCAGGAGGCCCAGAGAACCTATTAAAATCGCCAGGCAAAAGTCCGACAGTTCCAACCAGGGGATTGGGTGATGGTGTTGGTACTCACGGCAGAAAGCAAGCTTCTGGCCCAATGGCAGGGGCCCTATGAAGTGGTTGAACCCGTAGAGGAAGTAATCTACAAGGTGCCGCAGCCAGGATGCCGAAAACAAGAACAGATTTATCACATCAACTTTCTGAAACCCTGGCATGCACAAGAGGCACGCATAACTGTCCAAAAAGACCTAACCCAGGAAAACAAGCCTTCCAAATAGGTGAGAGTGTCTCCCGATTTAACACCAGACCAGGAGAATGAGGTGTCTGAGATGATCTCCTGGAACCAAGATGTGTTCTCGACAAAACCAGGTCGAACAACCGAGACATATCACCACATCGTCACGAACCCTGGGGCCAGAATAACAGTGAGACCCTATTGGGTGCCAGCGGCCAAAAGGGAGGAAATAAAAGCAGAAGTAAAAAAAATGCTGGAGTTGAGGATCATCGAAGAATCCCACAGTCAGTGGTCCAGCCCAATCGTGCTGGTGCCCAAACCTGATGGCACCAGAGGTTTTGCAACGACTTCCGGCGACTAAACGAAGTATCCCAATTCGACGCGTACCCCACACCTCGCATAGATGAGCTAGTGAACAGACTGGGGAATGCCCGGTACTTGACTACTCTAGACTTGACAAAGGGGTACTGGCAGATTCCCCTTGCGGAAGACGCAAAGGAAAAAAGACTGCATTCTCTACACCAGAGGGTCTTCTTCAATATACTGTCCTCCCTTTTGGACTACATGGGGCCCCAGCTACTTTCCAGCACCTCATGGACAAGCTATTATGCTCGCATAACAGTTATGCTGCTGCCTACTTGGATGATGTGGTCATTCATACCCCAGATTGGGAAACTCACCTAGAGAAGGTGGAGAAAGTCCTTGATACCTTCAGGCGAGCTGGCCTTACAGCAAACCCTGCCAAGTGCACTGTAGGGTTTACGGAGGCCAAATATCTTGGCTACATTGTGGGAAAAGGTCTGGTAAAACCCCAAGTGAACAAGTTGGAGGCCATCCAAATTGGACCTCGGACCACATCGCAAGAAAACAAGTCCGTGCTTCCTAGGTGTAGGGGGTACCACAATTACGACGATTTATCCCCCACTTTGCCACAAGGAAGGAAAGTCCCCTGACATGAGACCTAAGTTAAAAGCGCGTGGACCTATGATCGGTAAGATTGTCTGACGCAGCAGTAGGTAAGCAGTTCACACAGACTCTAAGGACTGCCTCGTGCATCAGTAACCCTGTACTGATATAGCCCCTTATTTCACAAGGAATTTATCCTGCAACAGATGCATTACGGAAATAGGGTGGAGGCCGTTCTAGTCACAATATTGTCAGGGAAGAGGAACACGCCAATCTTCTTCCCTCGGTAGAAACTCCTTCCGAGGGAACAAAAATAGGCAGTGGTGGACCGAAGGAGAGTGCCTCGCTGTAAAATGGCCATCCGGAAGCATTGCCTAACTACTCTGCTCGCGCGCAGATTTGTTCTCAAATTGTAGCGCATTGGGACCATGTCCCTCTTCAATGGATCAGCGGAACAAGGAGAAGAACACAAGGTGACCAGGAGGTCTTTATCCCTCCAACCTTTCCCAGTTCCGTGTGCAACACAGAGCAGGGGAGCTGTCACGGTAATGGCTGATAGGCTTTGTCACCCGGTGTGCCCTGTCTGGCATCCAAGCTGCCAAACCTTGGTGTTGAGCAGGGATAGACAGACCAGGCCAGAGTGGGGTACAGGACCTGCTGGTGAGGAGCATTAATACCATGGGTCACTGGATGAGTAGTTTAGCTGTTCCCTGAAGTGACCAGAAGCAGGGGCTTGTCATAGCTGTACCTACTCACAAGATTGAACCTTAGCATTCATAAACCCTAGAAGCTAGCATGAAACCCTCTAAGCTTAATTACCAGCTTAGATCTGAATAGGCTGCCACCCAACCAGGAATCAGTGCCTGGTACACTTGCGGGTCCCCCAAAACTTCCCTGTGGGACCCCAAGACTCCAGCCATGCCTGAGTCTTCCTAACAAAGGGAAATAAAACCATTCCGCCCCACCTTTCTCTCCCACCCAGAATTCCTCCTCGTGGGCTAACCTTGAGAGTTACTGATGCAACCTCTTTACATCACAATACAAGAAGCATGTCTCCTCTCTTCCACTAAATGAGACCAAACCAAAGCTACAAGGAGAAAACAGAAAAGATTTCTCTCTTCTCTTCCCCTATAGCTTCTTCCGCCCTGATGGACACTAGGAGAGTTAAACACACGGAAAGTAGTTCTTCCCTCCCCCTGTCTTTCCTTTCTCCCACCAACAGATTTCCGTGGTGGGGCCGGTGCCAGGAAAGGCCGTCCCTGCCCTAGAAAAAAAAAAATCAAGGTCTTAAAAAGCAAAAACTTTAATTAAAAAAGAAATAGAATAGAATAGAATAACAGTCTCTGTATCTATGATGGTAAGATACAGGTTTTCCAACTATAGAAAATCAATAAACAATAGAAAAAGGGATAAACAAGACCTTAATCCACAACAATACAATTTAAAGTACTTATAGCCAAATACATAACATAAAGACTCCACCAGCCAGATACAACAGATGCAAATACAAGCAAAACAATTTAAAAAGACTATATCTTTGATACCTTTTGTAGTTTACAACTGGGAAAACAGAAGATTAGAAGGACTAGAAAGTAGGATCCTCCCACCTAGCCTGAGAGAGCACGCGAACAGCACAAAACGACCCAAGACCTAAGAACAAACCCACAAATTCCTGCTCCTAAGCTTTTGAACACAGCCGGTTGTCCTGAATTGGCCGCTCTTGTCAGGTGTTTGGTTTCCCTTGTTAACGCCTTTACAGTAAAAGAAACATAACCCTTAGCTAATCTGTTTATGACAGGCTGCACTAAGAGTAAATCAGGAACTGCTCAAAAACCAATTAAGGAAAGACAGGCTGAATTAGAACACCTCTGCAGCCAATCAAGGCAGAGTAATATCAGGGCACCCTGGGTTTAAAAAGGAGCTCACTCCAGTCAGGCGGGGAGGGGGACGGGGATGCGGGAAAGTCCAGAGGAGAGGAAGTGCGGTGTTGAGCAGCTGGGAGCAAGAGGGCGCAAGCGAGTCTGAGAAGTGAGGGGGTGTGCCGCTGGAGGATTGAGGAGGACAAGCGTTATGCAGACGCCAGGAGGAAGGTCCTGTGTGAGGATAAAGAAGGTGTTTGGAGGACGGCCATGGGGAAGTCGCCCATGAGTTGTAAGCTGTCCCGTGCAGCTGTTTACAGGGCACTATAGGATCAGCTTCAATCCTCCACAGGGCCCTGGGCTGGAACCCGGAGTAGAGGGCGGGCCCGCGTTCCCCCCAAACCTCCCAACTCCTGATCAGACACAGGAGGAGTTGACCCAGACTGTGGGAAGATCACTGAGGTGAGCAAATCTGCCAATAAGCACAGGACCCACCAAGGTAGAGGCGGAACTTTGTCACAATACATATTATATGGCATAGCTGTGTGATGATCCATTGATTTTAATGGAGCTATGCTTGCTTATGTCTAAAATGAATCTGACCCATTATTCCTAGCCCTGTAATCTGCACTGCCAACCATCAGCAAATGGTTTTATTGTCAGTTTAAAAAAATAGTCTAAAATTGGCTGCCAATAAAAACTCGTAACAAGCCAGTGAAAATAACAAGAAACATATTTTTCCTTAATCTAGAATAAGTTTCTGAATGATACAATTACTATTCATAGAAACCAATTTCTCAATTGAGAATGAACATGAATAATAGGAGACTTAAAACCCCCCAAATGGCTTTGAAATCATAATTTTCTGGACACAAATCCTTTTTAGTATTTTTTGTCCCTTTTGTGTTTGAAATTTTGTCAGTGAAAGGGTTGAAATGTGCACGTAAATTTGTTAGTAAAATAAAATAATAAATTACAAACAATTGCTAATTAACAATTATAATTTGCACACTAGAGATGAGTTGAAGATGCCAAATTTACATCTGGATCCCAGTTTCAAAGAGACAAGAATTCAGAAGAGTTGAGATCCAGAATTTTGGCCCGGGCCCCACCTGTCTTACATAGGTATTACTGTAAAGGTATATGATGCTCTGCTAAAATCAACCGACAGATTCTATAACTAACACGCACAAAGCAAGCCAACTGACAGACAGGACAAAAACGAAAACAAAACATCTCCTGAGGTAGAGAGATGGTGGGGAAGGAAATCACAGCAGAAGATGTGGAGCACTGTCAATGAAATGTGTGTTGATTTGGGGTTGGTGATCCTTAATCCTAAACAAGAGAAAAGGCAAACAGCAGAACACAAAAGGAGGAAAAGGAGGCAAGAGATGGGACGGAGACGAAGATGACATGAACGGCAGAGAATAATCTCCTGTTCTTCCCAACAAAACTCAAAAGACAAATTGAAACAAAAATAGAAGGTTAAAACAAATACCAAATAGGGTTTCAAACCAGACACACTTGTGATTAGGATTTCAAAAGAGAGCTTTTTTATATTAATAATAAAAACTCACTGCCTAGTCAGGAGTGCATGTGTGATTAATGAGTCTGTGTGTGTAGAGTTTTTTAGAAAAAAAAGCGCTATATAGGTGCTTAGTAATATTACTGTATAATGTGAAAACACACACATTGTGTTCTATTATATCCACATCTGCATATTTGTGCGAGTACACATTAGATTACTATTACATTATAATTATATAGGTTTAATGAGTGGAATCCAAAAATCAGCTGGGTGAGAAGGCGCTGGGATTTGCAACAATTGTGCCTGTTTGGCTAGCCAGGTAGAATAACACTATTAAATAAATAAATGGAAAGGCCAATGTGTCTAAACAGACTTGATACCACCTAGTTATTGCTTGAAGTCTGTGCTCTGGTGAGTAGGAGACAAAATGATTATTTAAAAACTCCTTTATCTTCCCAGCACTGTATAAGACTCAAATGAACCTTCTGCCAGGACACCCAAGATGTTAACACTCATCCACCACAATCCAATTTCAAGCCGCAGAGCTGTTACCTAATCCAGCAACTATCGCATATGATCAAGGCTCTGCTGAGCAGATTGGCCCTTTACCTCTCTCCTGTTCATCTCCTGCTCTGATGGAAATGGGTTTAAAAGGGACAAGGGACCCATTCCTGACAGTCAGAGAGACACTCCAAGCAGGGGCATTGGAATCTGTGGATTGCCATACCCGGGAGGTGGGAAACAGAATTTGGAAATCGGTGAGGGAATTTAGCAGCATTCAATGCAAATCCCTTTATAGGGTTTCTATGGGATCAGCTCCCCAGGTGGTGTAAATCAGTGCAGATAACAGTTACGTCAATTTACATCAGCTGAGGATTTGGCCCAGCGCATCTGTGTTGGTGACAGACTCTTTAATGAACATTTGGACAGTTATGAATTCATTTGAATCAAGGGGCTATCAGCCCCAGTGCCCTTAACACCACTGATTTTGTTGGAGGTAGGAGCACATCAGACACTACCACCTCGCAGCTGGTACCGACCACACCCGCTCTTTGGCTGCCTCATCAGGGGGTGCTGCAGAAACCAAGAATGGGGCAAAGGAGGTCAGTGTGTGGGGATGCTGCCTATGAATAGTCAAGGAAGGCCTTCGTTCTCCCAGGCTGTCAGCTTTCCCAAGAGAAAGGGGAAAACAAAGTGAAAATAAAACCAATTTGGCAGAACGGTATTTTCTTCCGCTCTCCCCCCAGTTTCTTAGAAGAGAAACCATATGATGCCTAGTCAGTCCAAGGCAGGAAGAAAGGAGAAAGGATGTGGGAGGATGCTGCTGTGATTGCTCTGTCCTCAGAGGCACCCTTCCCACGGCCCAAGGTGGAGACGCAATAGCCCAGCACACTCAAATTTGCTACTCTTCATGATAGAAAAAGAAATATAGGCTAAGAACCAGAGGGAAAAAGAATATTTTGTCCGTGACTGCTCCACTTACAGCCTGACAAACCTGCTGGCTCCGCTGACTGCCACTAGAGGATGCTCTTCCTTCACAAAGAACCAGCTTTCGCCCAAATAAACACAACAAAAAGCACACACCTCTTCCCAATTTGGGCTGCTGCAAAATGCCTCTTCCGCTAATTTCTGACCTCCCAGGCTGGTGCAACTATGGAGGGGACATTCCTCAGCATTTTCGGGGTGAGGTTACCGGGTGGGATGATGAGATCAGGACCAGGTCCCCACCCACCGACATGCTCCTCCCTAGGTGGTGTCCAAGTAACAAAGCCAGGGTTTTGTCAGTCACGGGGGTGACCAACATGCAACCCTGGGGCAAAGCTCGCTCCATGACCATCTGCATCATTAATACGCAGGTCCCACCTCCAGAGACGACAGGTCTGAGCATGCAGCGATCCACCTGCAAGTCAGCTGCCGTTGCAGTTAGCTGCCTCGAAAACAATCGGTGAGGCTCAGAAAGTACCCACAAGGCCTGCTTGCGCCATGCCAGAACCACTCATGGGAGGCAAGATGACCCTCCCATTCCCATCACACTGAGCCTTCTAGCCGCTTTCCTGAGGCATGGAGCCAGAGGGTGGCTCTCCAGGGCAACCCACCTCTGTGCAGTCTGCAGCAGCGGCCCATTCCCTCCGCCCTTCATTTCCCACCTTCCCCCTCTCTCCTGGCCTGGTATTTCAGAAGTTTTCCTCAGACCTTGAAGGTCTGTCCCAGCCCCAGTTCTGAGCCTCCTGCTCCACAGATGCAAGGATGCAGTATGGGCATCTCCCTGCTCCCTTGGCAAGTGCTGAGGAGCTTCTGAGGGGACTTTTGGGGATAAGGCACCTATGGCTCAGGATTCGCTCAGCCTGGAAGGCAGTGTGGTTTAACGGCTAGAGCAGGGAGCTGGAAGTTCAACAGTAGTGCCCCTGCTGCTGACTCACTATGGGGAAGTCCCTTCACTCTGCCTCTGTTTCCCCAGCTCTAAAAGGGGATAAATGATCACTGCCTGCTGCTCGTAATGCAGCCCGCGGGTCACAGCGTGATGGAGGTGCTAGGGATGCAGACAGCACTATTAATAATGTATCCACAGTTGGAGCTCTACAGGGACCGCGGCACGATCCAATCACAGCAGCATCCTCTCACATCCCTTCTCCTTTCTTCCTGCCTTAGGCCCAATGGGCATCATATCCTCTGCTCATTTCCCACTTGGTCACACAGCAGTTCCCCAGGCCTGCTGGCAGGTGGGACGCTCATGAGCTCACCAGGTACCTCCTTCCACTCTGGAGATTTGCCTGTGCGTGCTGCACTGGGAAAGTCTAGTTCAGCGGTTACGGCTTGGATTTTCTGCTTCGACATTGCAACGCATGCGACTCAGGAAATGGCTCCCCACTCTATCCAGAGCCAGGGGTTATCATCATCATCTGAGAGAGGACATCATCTGGATCCTATACTTGTACCTTCATCCAACACGGCATCAGCGGGTAGTGACATCACATATGCGTAAGGTCATCCTGGACTCGCACAACACAGACATGATGCCAGATCCCCATGGAGTAATGCTCCACGGCAAAGCCTGACCTCAGCCCTAGGTTCTTTAACAGCCCTTCTCTGTGTGGGACCTGGGACAGAGGAATGAAAATTGCAAGGAGTTCCCAAACAGGCAGGCGATCCTGGAAGTGTTAGGATTCCAGATGCTCTAAGATGCATCGTGAGCAAGTTCTTCCAACCTGGAGGCTGCATGACTCTCTGCCTTCCCCATCTCAAGAGCAATGGACAAAACACCAGCAAGGGCACTGATCAAACAGAAGAGGAGGAGTTTGCTTCTTAGGAGCACTTGGAAAGCACAAGTTGGAGCCCTGATGAAACTTACAAGAGGGTCTCTAAGCTGCGTCTCATCCCCTCATTCACTCCCTACCATCCTCACAATCCCCAGATCACGGCAGTACAACACTTGGCTGAGCGCCAAACTCCTTTGGGAGCCTCATCAGGAAGGGAGTTGTGGAGTGATCCCATCCAGCTGTTGAGTGCTGGCTCTTAAATGCTCCTAGGGAGCCCCCTCCACCTCCCTGATTTACATCTCTTTCCTCCTCAGATGTTACTTTTCAGTCCTTAAAGTCATAGGTGTGTGTGGGGGGGGAAGATAGCATAATGGATCCTGTTAAACCTAGGCAGCGAGCTGGGGTGGTGGTTGACATGCTGAAGACCTTGCATTCAGGAGTGTGCTCTGCAGAGAAGGGATGCAGAATGATGGAGACATGGTCCATTATGCAGAAGAAAGGATCCAGTTGCCAAGTTCTTGCTATTTTTCTGACAGGACACAACGCCAATTTCCCTAACCAAACTGAATGCCTAAAGGTAGCATGGTGCTGTTTGAAAGAGAAGGGGTGTTGTTTGCTCACAGGTCCTGGCCAGATTCCAGTCTCAGCAGAATAATTAACCTTGTAGTTTAGATAAAATATTCTTCTTTGCTTCCTATCCTCAGCTGTTGCACAGTGCTGGTAAAAGAGCTGCCACATTGCACCCCAGAGGCAGCTGCATTTCAGTGAAGTAATTCCTCTATGTAGTTGGCAAAGAGTTTTTGGATCCTTTTGGATGTAAATTGGAAGGATGAAGAGCTTGAAATTGGACTAAGGGAAAAGTAAAGTTGCCCATCAGGAAGAATGTTGTTTATTAGCCTGGGTAATAGTCTCCAAAAGGGATGTGATGGAACTATTGGAGAAGAGACTGAAGGGAACCATTGTGGGTTGGCAGGGTGAGAAGATGAACTAGAAGGACCTGGTAGCTCCTTTTTGGTTCTAATTTTGCAGAGCATTTGGGTAAAAATGAGGCCCACTGGTCAGATTCTTGACAAACCCACCATGAAAACACAGCAAGGTCGTTCTTCCGATAACACGGATGCAGAATTCAAATATCAGCCTGAGCTGGGTGGGCTGCCCTATGTTTCTGTCGAATCGTCTTTCCAGGGGGACCTTTTAAAGGAGGAGGAGATTTCCAGCAAATGATTGCAACTTATCGAAAATAATGTGCCACTTAGCATCAGTGGCGAGCATCCTGGCAGGCGGCGATGGAAGCAGCACTGAGCAGATGGGAGTGATTAGGCTGTGATTTTCAGAAGGGCTTTCTTCCCTGCCTCCACTGTGCTTAAGACATACTGAAAAAACCCAGAGGCTTGAGAGAAGCTGAGGGTTCTTCTGCTGCAGCCATGGGGTCATGATCTACCCCCTAGAATGGCTTTCCCCAAGGAATTGGGGATGTCTCCAGTGGAGAGCCAAGAGTCCAGGAGCAGAAGAGTATCTCTAGGGAGACCCATGATGCTGCCTATTATCGTCCACCAGCCACCCTTCCTGACATATATGCCCACCCATGCACACTGAGGCAGGATTGCACCTCTGCGTGAATGCCAACGCAGAAAGTCCCCTGGAAGTGTTACACAGCAGACGTTAAAAGGTCACTGTCAGGCTAAAAATAATCCCTTGCATGATTTTATCACGGCCCTTGCAATATTTGGTAGCGTTCTTAAAGCCCCAGCTGCTGGAGTCACGTGATCGTGGGAGAATCACTCGTTTCACTTTAAAAGAATGCAAGTTTTCAGCCCTCATGGTTGCAGTGAAAACTTGCAAACATGATCCAGAAACCAGGAAGCTAAGAAAAAGAACCCAAGATTTGTTTGTTTTTAAATCACATTATTTTTAAGCCAGTCTCATCATTTTCTAGAGCCAGAATCATGTGGCTGGGGTTGGCCATACTGAATCTTAAGCAGCTGGATTCCCTCTTGCCTTGCGTTAATTGTAACACTTTATACCACTGAAAATGGGAGGATTTGAAACACTTCATGACTGACTGCTCTTCGTTTATTACCCTTCAGCTTGGCCAGAGCAATTAGGATGATGGTGTTTCACCTCCTGAAAGAGAGGTACCACACTGGCTTTGGGTTTGTCCTATGTCACAACTGGCTTCACTGAATTAAAATAACCTAGCCTCCCACCCTGCCCCACCCCAGGCCCAAACACATTTCCAGTTACAAAAGTTATTTAAGCTCCTCTTTTTTCAAAAAAAGCCTAAGTTACTTACCCGTGGCCCAATGTAAAGGTGAGCTGGGAAATTAAAGGGAACAATTGAGCTTTCTTGTTTATGGGCCCTAGGAGACAGAAACTCGGCAAAAGTCAGCGGCTTCCGCATAAGAAAAGATGGGGGCAGTTTCCCTAGATTTATTCTAGGGAATGATTTATGGGGAAGGCCACGGGGCCAGATTCAGTCTCGCTCTGAGTGGGCTCAGCTGTGTGGAAGACAATGGAGCTGGGTTGTGCAGGGTAACAAGTTCAGTGCTTAAACAATGTGCAATGGTTTCCTTGCCTCCCCTCCCACTGTGGAAGAGCAGAGCTGAAAATTCTCTGGCCCACCTTGGATTTGCAAGAGGGTTTTCGTGTCCCAGGGCAGATCTCTTTGCCTTTCCTTGGGCAGGTCAGTTAGAAACCCCGCCCTCCAGGCTCCCCAAGGGCTACTGATTATCAAACCCAGGACAGTGGTGTGTGTCATTTGCAGGAGGGCAACGTATGTGAAGGCTGAGGCTGGCAATAACGGACTGGGATTTGGGGGATGGGAAGGAGGCCATGGGGCAACACAGGGTCTGGATCTGTGTCACGATTTAGGGAGTGAAAGAGAGGATAGATGCTCCACCCCGCAGATGGGACCAATGTCGTCACCCAGACGCCCCAGAGCTTGACAGAGATCAGCCCCTGGATGAAGAGCAGCTGTCCCCAGCTGATCCCAAGCAGACAGAAGTGATGATAGGGAGGGGGAAAACCATCTGAGCAGCTAGCCAAGACCCGGTACTTTTGCTTCCACCAAAGGCATCTGCCCTCCCTAGGCCAATGTGCTACAATGCCTTGAAATCTCAGGATACGCCAGCAGCAGCAGTGACATAATTTGCATTCTCCCTCCTCCAGCACACTAGGAAGCTACCACACTCCTCTCAGATGAGAATCTGGCCAGCAAAATTCATGCAGGGCTAGTGAAGCCGACAGTATCTGGGGCAGGTGGAAATGCTGTAACCCAGACACTCTGGCTTGCCCAGAATGCTGCATCTTCTGGGGAAGAAAAGCCACCAAGAAAACACCACATCCCTCCACTTTGCTCCAGTGCCGGGCCAGCGCCCCAGCTTCAACTTTAAGGCCCTCAAGACATTGGGTCCGGACTACTGAGACACCCCTCAGCAGTTCCTTGATGGAGAGGCAAAGGCAGAGGTGAGCGCACAGGATGAAGTCAAGGAACCCCTTGAAAGTCCCTACCCGTGGAATGAATGACCTGCTATAGGAGACCAAACTGACGCCTGGTGACCACACTGAGCACTTGCAGAGCATGGTGCAAGAGAGACCGGCAGAGTGAACGTGTGTCCCTGAAAACCAGCCATGTCCCTGTTTGATGGATCAAGACCCAGTGTTCCATCCATTTTATGAAATCCCATGTGCTGAACCCATGAACACTCCCAGGGAGTGTCAACGCTGCAGCTGGATTGTGCCTCTAAGCCCGGGTACACAGATGCATGCTAGATGTGCATGAGTGAGCGCACCAAAAAGTGTGCCGTGGATGTTGCAGCAGGGCTGGCGGCATGGGCTGGCTGCCTGAGGAGAAGCCCACCCCTGCCCCAGGGTCTGTACTCAGGTGGCTAGCGCAAGCCACTGCCCACGCTTTAACAGCCACACAGCTATTTTCAGCACCCTAGCTCAAGGCCAGCTAGCGGCATGTGTCTGTCTACCCGGACTGGGGGATAACGCCCCTTGGTGCAGAGCAGACCTGTGACCAGTGACCCACCCCTGCATGAAGCCTCACGGCAGCACTCCCACACAGTCAGACCCACAGAGAATGGGGCAGGAGAAGGGGGATGAGCATCGGCCTCAGCTGCCAATATCCTCCGACCCACCTTGCAGTGACCCTCACTGCTACCACAGGTGTCCTGGCTTTTCACCTTAAATATCAGGTCACCTCAGTGACCCACATTCAGTGACAACAAAAATATCAGCCCCCTGACAGGAGCTTTGTGTAAACTGGAGAATGACCATCCGATAGACATTTGTATCCCAGCTAGGTGAAATGCTTCCCCAACACCAGTTCAAGGGCCCACGAGACAGACACAGCAAGGTAATCTCAGCTTTCTTGGCAAGTGTACATAGACGTCCAATTGACATTAACGGTTAGAAAAAGAGAGGTGAAACCGTTTGCACACCATTGATTCAGTCAAATCTTTTAAAACCTGGGTCTATTTGCATTTACAGTATTTTACTAGCCTGATCAGTTTACACTCCTAATCTTAGGCTGGGGTTTTCAGGAAAAGTCTAAAGAAGTTGAAAGTCAAAGGGATTTGGGTGACTAACTCTCACACTCCTTTGAAAATCTATTTTTTTCTACAGACACGCAATACATTCCAGAGAGTGTCATACATGAGCAAAATGCTTCTTTTTAAAATCTACTTCAAAACAGGAAATGTATATTTCCCCCACCTCCTTTCCAAAACTTAAAAATGGATAAACAGATTTTGCTCAAACTTTCCAGAAGGCGCTATCTCTGAGCTGAGATGAAGGGCGGAAAATTCCAGCCAGCAAAAAGAACTTTTTTTCAGAAAGGGAGGACCATTGTGAAACTAAGGGGCAGTTTCCACCACAGATTCCCACAGACCTAAGTAAAAAGAAGTATTTTCTATCAGTGCTGCCAACTCTGCATGGACTCAGAGTTCAGCCCTGTTCATTCTCGCTAGTGCATTGTCATTTGTAACCATGACCCAAACGAGATCTATTACAGGTGAAGATAGAGTGTGTTTGACTTGCCCTATACATCACAGCCGGGACAGGTTTTCTGCTGCTGATGCACTCGGAGAAGGAAACCATCACTTAGCTTTCACACTCCAGGATCACTCTGCAGGGTTACTGGGGAAGACCCAGCTTTTTTAGTTGTACGGGTTCAGATCCTGTGAGCTGCTCACCTCAATGAGAGCTAAGAGAGCTCAGCAAGTTACAAGACTGAGCCCAAACTAGTCACATTTGATTGTCAGTGAGCCACAGAAGCAAAGTGACTCTGAGTGCCAATCTGAGAGCGTCTTTTCAGGACGGAACTACTCTATTCTTTGCTTTCACTTTTGTTAAAACGACAGGACCAGATTGTCAGCTGGTGCTAAGTGGCATAGCTCCACTGAAACCAGAGTCTAGCCCAACGTTTCTCAAACAGGGGTCCGCGGACCTCTGGGTGGGCGTCCATGAAGGTACTCCAGGGGGTCTGTGGGCCCCGCTGATCAACTCTTCCCCCTCCCTCCCTCAACTCCTCCTTTTCCCTCCCAGCACCTCCTGCATGCCAGGAACAGCTGTTCAGAGGCATGCAGGAGGGCCTGGGAGGGAGGGGGAGGAGTGGGGATGGGGTACGCTCAGGGGATGGGGTGGAAAGAGGCAGAAAAGAGGAGGGGTGGGGCCTTTGGGGGAAAGGGTGGAATGGGAGGTGGGGCCTGGGGCCGAGTGGGGGATTTGGGGGTCCATAAACATTTTTAAATCAAAATGGGGGTCTCCTCAGGTTGCTAAAGCTTGAAAAACTGTTGATCTAGGCCATACAATGTACGTACACAGCACCTGCACATGTATACTCTGATTTTATGCCTGCCTGGACATACCTACCCATAGATGGTGGTGAATGTAGAACCTACACTGAGCTGTACTGAAGTCAACCAAAGTCATTCCATTGACTTCACAGGGCTTTCAGTCAGACCATGGAAGAACCGAATAGCACCAAATAAGGCAGAGGTGTGTCACCATCAAGAATTTGGGACAGGTACAAACGGTAACTCTCTAATTGCGTATCCACTAGCATGTTACCTAGGCCATCCCAATAGACTCCCTTTTTCCTGCACCACCCTCTGATGGATGTTGTAGGTGTCATGTCAGTTACAGAAAAACCGGAATGTTTTAGAGAGTTTTAAAATACTTTTTGTGCTATTTTTTTGTTTGTATCCCTCTCAGCTGCAAAGCCAGTTGCCTTAGTGACAAAAGTCTGATAGCACAAGGCTCAGGAGGTGAGAAAAACTAACACATTTGAGAAAAAACTTGGAAAGTGACCTAAAATAACTGTTTCCATAATAACGTAGCAATTGTAATAATGTGGGGATATGAAGGTCTGAATAAAAACTGATTCCACAGGAATTTGAATCAACCAGGAATAGAACAAGCGCTGGGGCTCTCCCCTTTCCAATAATTAATATAAACCTTCCAGATTTCTAGCTCTGTAGGTTTGCAAGGTACTGGCATCTGAGGCCCATCCTGCACTTCACGGCACAGTATAAGGCTGCAATCTGGCAAAGCACTATGGGTAAAATTTTTCATATTTAAAAAAGTCCATAGAAAGTAAGCTCCTAAAGTCAAGATCCTCTAAAGTACCTGAGGCACCTGACTCCCACTGAAATTGATCTGGGCCAAAGTCACTTGGAAAAAGGGGCTTAAGCAGTTTTAAAGTTTTACTCGCTGGCCCTGATTCATCACGCCTTCTCTGCTCTTCAAAGCACTCAAGCATGTGCTTACCTTTAGGTCTGTCATAAGTAGATAGGTAAGGTAAGGGTTAATTTTCTTTTACTGTAAAGGGTTACAAAGGGAACCAAACACCTGACCAGAGGACCAATCAGAGACCTGGATTTTTTTTAAAGTCTGGGAGGGAACTGGAAACGGGGTCTTTTTGTTTTCCTCGGCTGTGAGTAAACAAGCTTTTCTTCTAACTCCATCTTCTTTCAAATATTCTACTATCAAGTGTGAGTACAAAGGAACCAAAGTAATCGGCTGTGATGTGCTTTGATTTGTATTTACATGGGTGTTGATTTGCTGGACTGGTTTAACTGGGCTATCTTTTAAATCAGACTGTTTATTCCTATTTTCTTATAAGCCAAGAGCCTGTATTGACATCTTAATGCAGTGATGATATTTTTCTGTATTTTCTTTCTCTTTATATAAAGTTCTTTTTAAAACCTGGTTGAGGTTTTTGGTTTTTCTCTGGTGAGGCTACAGGAAGGAGGGGTGGAAAATCTCTTTATGTTAGCTTTACTAGGTTTGAAGGCATCGCCTCAGGGGGAGGGTGATTACCCTCTTTGTTTTGCCTTCAAGGAGTTAAGTACTGCATCGCCCAGGCTCACCCAGGGAGGGAAGCGGGGGAGCAGATAACGAGGAGACAAGGGGGAGGAACTTGTTTTCCCGTTTGAGATAGGGAGACCCAGGGGTCTGGGTCTTGGGGGTCCTCCCAGGGAAAGTTGGGGAGGCCAGAGAGGGGGTTCCCCCAAGGAATTTGGGGAACCCAGGCTGATAGTAGCCTCAATACTATCTGGTGGCAGCGAAATAAGATCTAAGCTGGGTATAAGCTTGGGGAGGTTCACAGTAAGCACCCAGATTTTGTACGCTAAGGTCCAGATTTGGGACAGAGTTTACCACAAGGTCTGTGCTTAAAATCCCATTGACTTCAGGGGGACAACTGTCAAATTTAAACAAACGTGTGCTTCAGAGCTCTGCTGCATCAGAGCTTAATTATGGGGGACATTCAGAAATATTTCTCTGGCAAGCCGTTTTAACGATAGAGCAGCTGTCTGAAGCAACGCCTGGGGCTGGGACGCTAGCCACAGCCCAAAACTCCAAAGAGAGATGGATTCTTGGCAGAACACAGGTCACAGGCCCAAGGGTGCACGTTAGGTGCGAGGTATCACTCGGCGAGGGCCTCCACCTGCGCTATGTAATATCACACAAACACACTAGCTTCCTTGTTAAATGGTGAACTAAACTTGGCAGGCCGAAGAAAACCCACAATACAAATGAACTGCAGATCAGCCGGCAGGAGAGGGAATCACAGTTCACAGCTATTTGTGGCTTCAAAAATGAGAATTAATCAGGTGGCCTATTCCCCAACCTTCCCTCTTCCCCCCCCTAAAACAATCACACAGATTTCTGGCTCTCTTCCTTGCCTGACAGGAGCTGCTTCAGCTTCACCAGGCTACTGGTCTCTGTGTCTCACAAAGTACCAGGTTTGCTCACCGCTCAGTGTAATCAAACAAATAACAAAACCCTGGCAACTTAATTCACCACGATATTACTTTGCCACTGACCTTTGGCCCCTCAGCAAAACTGCTGGGGATCGGGAGGTCAAAACTGTCAGGATCGTATTATCTTATCAAGTTCCTTCCTTGGAAGAACTAAAATAAACATTTAACCGCATTCTTATGGGGAGAGAAAGACCTGCAATTAAGGTTCCCTTATCCCTTCCCTTTCCGTCTCCTACCCTCCCCATGCCAGGTCAGACATCCCGCCTAACCCTCCAGGACTGTTTGAAACCGCTGACCTCAAGGCAAGTTTACCTAATGTAGCCAAGCATTGAATCCGACTGGAGCAATTCCACATGCAAACAACTCTTACTGGGTCTGAAGTAATCAGCTTATCTAATGAAGCAGTTCTCCTGTCTTGGCCAGGAGAAGATTAGCAGGCTGGAGTGAAGTGTAATCAATCCCTTATCTACATAAACTACCCCAGGGCTTCTCAAACTATGTCAGAGCCTTGATCACCCCACCCTGCGCAGATTGTCCTGCAAACCCATCTCTTTTCCCCTTCCCAGTCACCAGCCTATCCGGGAGAAGGTAACACCCTCTGGCAGCGCCATCCGTTGCTTATATGGAAAAGCAGAGGGTATGCTGTGGGTGTGCAGAGACTGCTGGCCCATCATGCCGACTGGCACTGTCTCATTGTTTACTGGGGCTCTCCTGTTGGTCTGTGTTCAGCCGTTCTCCTGTCTTACACTTCGACTGCCAGCTCCTGGCCTTTTTGTTCAGTGTGTGTACAGTGCCTAGCACGATGGGGTCCTGGTTCATGATTGTGTTTGCTGGGAGCTATAGAAATTCAAAGAAGTATTTAGGAAGGCAATGGATTTCCAGCTCCTTTTAATGCAACGTAACAGCTGGAGGAGGGCAAGGCCGCATCCTCTGCCTACTCAGCTCTAGCAGAGCACCAGTGGACCAGCGCTGAACCACAGGCTGAGCCGTTATTAGTCGGCTTGGTTCACCGCACCTTAATAAGTCATGCTGGAAATGCTTGTGACTGTAACCACACCTCCACGCTAAAGTGGGAAGGGGAGAGAAATCCACAATTTCCCCCAGCCCCACCTACCCAATGGTAGAACTAGATCGTCCTCAGCATGGTAAATCCCAATGAGACGTAAGCCTCTTGCAGAGTGAGCAGCATGCTAGGTCTTTAGGACAGCCTGGCTGGATACTCAGTCGTTTCCCTCAGTGGGTACCTTACCACATAAAATAAATAGCATCATAAATATAAATAATATCAATGAAACACTAGAGCTGGATGACGAATGGCAAATATTTTCCATGAAAAAATCCATTTGCACAAAAAAATCTGCATTTTTTTTAAATAAATCTAAACTGGATTTCTTCCCCCTAGTCTGTGACATCCCACCTGGGGAAGGAGAATCTGATTTTAAAAAGATGCCAGAATGGGGCGGCAGCACATTCTAGTTCTCACACAGTGGGGACAGCAGTCAGCACACCTGGGTTCGATATGTCGTTCTGCCTCTGTGACCCCAAGCATGTCACGGCACCACTCCATGCCTCAGTTTCCCCAGTCTGCCTGGTGCTCATTGGCTCAAAGGTGCTAGATCAATGCCAGCATTATTGCTATGATCCAGACTGACAGGGTTGCTGGTAACATGCTGGCAAAATCCCACTTCATGGTGAAAGGTCCCGGGGCCTCAGTTCTGAATGGCACCTTTGACTGCTGGATTTGGGGTAAAGGGATTTCTTCCTCGTTTCCTCCCCAGAAGAGGAGAAATCAAATCTTTACTGTGGTGCAAAGAAACCACCAGCCAATACATAAAATCCAGAACTTCCATTACACTCCATTCTCACACCTCTTCACAAACAAAACAAACCAACCCGTCAAACACCCTTGGTGAGACAGATATTACGAGCCTCATCCTGCCAATGGGAAACTGGGGCAAAATGAGGGATGTGCTTTACCCTAAGATACAGCTGGAGTCACAGATCTGGGGTAAGAATTTGGCAACTACTCCCTTCCACCACACAGACAGACAAACAGGAGACCTGCCTTTTACTCCTGGCTCTGCCACTGACTGAGTGACCTTGGGCAAGTCATTGCCACTCTCTGCCTCAGTTTCCCCCTCTATAAAATGGGGCTAACGAAACCACCTTTCTAAGAACACTGAGATGTGCTGATGAAAAGTGCCAGATAACAGCTAGGTGTTGTTATTATACTTGCCCACACTCTTCAATGCAACCACTTAACGTCAAGCATTTGCAGGATCAGACCCCTAAATTAAAGCTTTGCACCCTAATTCCTAAGTAGCAACAAACAAAAAACCAAGAGAGGAAATGATGAAGAGTCCGAGCTTTGTCTCGCTCATGAGGCCAACCATAAAAGAACCTCTGAGATTAAGAGTGTCTTGCCCGGCTGGGATCCATGCTTCCCACTCCCTCTCTCCTCTTCGCTGCTTTGCATATGAATCCTCGCCATTGAAAAGAAACTGGCTTTGAACCAACTGCATCTGTTGACGAGAATCTGTGGCCTCTGGAGCCCCTCAGAGGGCCAGGATCCCATTTCAACCTCTCCAGGCCAAGCCATGAAATTATAAACAAACAAAGACAGGCTCCTCCCAAAAGGAACTGTCTGTCTCTTTTCTAGCGTGTTTAGAGGTCATCCCCCATGGACACAGATGGCGTCAGGGCTGCTGTTCTATGCACAAAGCATCTAGGATGGGAAATATGTAGGTGACGAAACTGACAGGAGACCAAGATTAAAAGCGGCTTCAAACCCACCGCATTTCAGATTCCCTTCTTGCGTTAGTTTGAGACTTTAAATAATAAATTCAGGTAGCCAGGCAGCACGGTGTCGCCATGAACAGCAAAAAAACTGATGCTTGTCAGGCAGTGATACTCCACACGTACCCTGAGTTTGCTAAACAAATCAAAAGTGACCCACAAATACTCAAAAAAGCAGGGAGGTCCACCAGATACTAGCTTTCTGGCTCAGTAATATTTGGGTTTTTTCTTAAAACTCCAGCCCCTGGAGTCATGTGATTGTGTCAGAATCTCATCTTTTATTTAGAAAAAAAGTACATTTCTAGCCCTATCTGTTGCAAGGAAAATGTGATTCAGCCACACCCTAAAGGCTCAAAAAAAACCCAGAAGGACAATTAAAAGAACTCAACATTTATTATTATTTTTAAATCTCATGATTTTTAAACTAATCTCATGATTTTGTTGGACTCATGATTATTGAAAGCCCGAGATTGGCACTAATGCTTTTTATTGTAATAAAAGTTCCAGAAAATTGCAGCCGCACTATCTGACATTATAGGGGGCTGGATAATTACTGTAAAATGAAGGTGGGACCCCAAAACCCCTAAATACCAGTTGACAAGGGGGTTACTAGTATGGACATCCTGGTTCACCAAAGAATGTCAGATAAGGTATCAAAGGAAAGCTGATGTCACAGTGGGTATGAATATTATTATACAAGGTATGTACTGCTATTATGTAAGGAGGTGTGTGTGTGTATTTTGTATCAAGTTGCTAATCCCCATCACAGGTGAAAAATTGGTTTCCTGCCAGACCAAAGATGTTTACCCATCTATCTGTTGCAATGTAAATTGTGTGTTGTCTTGTTCACAATACTGGTCTGAGCTAAAGGCAAATGAAGGATTGTGAGATTGAACAGGAGGAGAAGAGGAGGAATAGCTGGGGAAGAGCCTCATTGGGGGGTGAGGGAGAGGTGCACTTCAAAAATGTACAGCACTGTATCTGCGGGACAAGGAAAGCACCTCTTATCCTGGCCCTAGGAAGTAAACGGACAGCGTGTTTAATCATGGAAAGGGGATCACAACCAGGGTTAGTTGGAAACGCTGCAAAAGGCATTGGGTGAGACAAGACTGCTGTAGCCAGGAGGTCAGTCTGTTAAATTTAATCTCTAGAAAGTGTATACTAATTTTGTTTCACATGTGCCCTTCTGTTTCTATTGTCCTTACGCACTCTCTTGAATCTTGATCTTGGATAATAAACGTATGGGTGTTCTCACTATAAATATATCTCAGTGCTGTGGTATTGTATCAGGAGCTGATCCTGAGTTGAATCTTTCAAGCTAGTGTGTATGCTGTACCCCTGGGGACAGCATATTTAGTATTACTGGTGGATTTTATGAGCTAGATTCTCAGGTAGTGCCAATCAGCATCAACTCCAATGAAAGTACACTCATTCACACTAGCTGGGATCTGGCTCCATTTGTAAGGGAGCTCATAGGATCCCAGGACCTGGAGACTGAGCATGCCCATCCCATTTTACAGTAAAGTTTGCAGTAAATATTGTAATGCCACCATATTAATCCATGGTATGCCCACACCTTGAATATTGTGTGCAGTTCTGGTCGCCCCACCCCCCAAAAGATATATTAGAATTGGAAAAGGTACAGAGAAGGGCAACAAAAATGATTGGGGTATGGAACAGCTTCCGTATGAGGAGATATTTAAAAAAGTGGGACTTTTCAGCTTGGAAAAAAGAGATGACTAAGGGGGGATATGAGAGAGGTCTATGAAATCTTGAATGATGTGGAGAAAGTAAGTGTTATTTACCCCTTCACATAACACAAGAATCAGGGGTCACCTAATGAAATTAATAGGCAGCAGGTTTAAAACAAATAAAAGGAAGTACTTCTTCACACAACACATAGTCAACTTGTGGAACTCATTACCAGGGGATGGCTGTTAGCTAAGATGGTCAGGGATGCAACTTCATGCTCTGAGTGCCCCTATCCTCTGACTACCAGATGCTGGGACTGAATGACAAAGGATGGATCACCCGATGATTGATTTCCCTGTTTTTTTCATTCCTTCTGAAGCACCTGGCATTAGGCACTGTCAGAAGACAGGATACTGGGCTAGATGGACCGTTGGACCAATGTTCTTATGGAACTTGACCAAAACATCACAGCTAACACCCTTCCTTACATGAAAGTTCTTGAGATATTTAATAATGATGGAGTGGTCTGGAAGGAAGCCTTCGATTCTGCCCTGCAGAAGGCCCCACAAGGCATCGGCATTCCCCACATCCTCCAGAGTTTAATTCAAGATCTAAATGATGACTCGGGGCACAGGTGTGATGGTGGACCCATAAGTTTCACAGGTTTTACACTAGATCTGGGGTGAAGCAGGGATGCAGCCTGACCCTGAGCCCTGTTCAGCTGTGCAATGGATTGACTTCTTGAACAAGTCTTGACAAATACTAGTAGACATGTCAACTCAGCTTCTTTTACTGATCTGGATGATGTCGTCCTCTTTGGCAAGGAAATAAATGACCTTGAAGATGCAGTAAAGAGTTTCCACCATGTGGCAGCTGCCCTGAGGCTAAAGATTTCTGGGGGAAAAACAAAAATCCAGAGTGTCAGCACAAAAGTTGTGATACAAGACATCTGTGCTGCCAGACACACCATGGAAGTAGTGGCTGATTTCATTTATCTAAGCCATAAATTGTCATCTAATGGGCACAGGCAGCCAGACATCAGAAGCAGAATTGGTTTAACAGCCACAAAGGACCTGTACCGGATCTAGAGCAAAAAGAAAGTGAAATTATATACAACAGCATGGATCTATCCAACCTGTGCGCTCTTGATCCTCTTCTACGGATCTGGAATGTGGACACTACTTGAACAAGACATCAGGAGGCTGGAGGCATTTCACTTGCATTGGCATGGCGACCACTGGCATAACACAGCTTGATTTGATCAGTCACAGAGCTGTATTACGGAAAACTGACCTCATGAGGACCTGAGTCACCTTTGGTCATCGCCAGTTGGCACTTTTTGGTCACGCAGCCTGCCTCTGAGATACAGTCCCCACATGCTGAGCCCTGGAGATCGGACTTTAGATCAGGTGGGGACATTGCCCAGCCCATGGCCTGGCTGCGGCCACGAAGTCATAATCTGCTGCATCAGATCAGTAGTGACCCAAGGCAGCTGTGCAATGCCTGGAATCAAGCCATACCATGTGTCCATGGACACTCGGCACTACGGACCTTCCCCGTCTAAGCACATTGTTGAATGCACCAGACCTTGGGTCCCATTCTCATCTCCTGCTAAGAAACAGTGTTTACTGATTGGCTGTCAATGGGCATCACGCTTGCTTCAACAATCCCTGGAAGTACCTGGGCGGGACTTAACACCTGCCTTCATAATATGCACACACACAGCATCTCACCACATCAGAGCAAGGCAAAGGGATGTGGAAGAGAAGCTGCTTCTAAACAGAACCCCAGGCCTCCAGCAGGGATCATTTGTGACCAACAGCTTTTGTAGGCTTGAAATCTAAAATTCCCAGAGCTATTTGGCTCATGGAGATGTGTCTGCAAAAGTCCCTCCCTCCCAGGTAAGGCAAAATGTGATTGGTCAGAGTGGAGGAAGGGCAGGGCATATACAGCTTTCAGCCCCATACAGTTGTAGCCACCAGACACAGTCACACACACATTGCATATACCCAAAGCCACAGAGTTAAATGTCAGTGACTTCTATTTGCATGACGAACTCTGCCAGCACTGCCAAAGTCAACCCACCAAGTGCTTGCCTAGTGGGGAGGTTTAATAGTGAGAGCAGTGTGGATGGGTTTCATGCACGCAGTCTTACACGCACAGACATCCCCCACCCCATATACATACATACATATGTGCTCACCCAGCCACATTTCCAATTAGCCCTGACTGTTAAGAACTCTTTCTCCCTGATCATAGATCGTAGCTATCACCAGTCTAACTCCTTCCCTCCAAATGTCCTAGAGATTCAGAAACACAGATGGGCCTCCCAGGTCCTTTGCTAGCTGCCTTCTCTCACAATTCCCCCATGACTACATACTGCCTGGATATTACTCAACCTAGCTCAGAATAGAGCAACTACACCTAGTTTCAGCTAGGCAGGTGGCGGTGGCGGCGGGGCGGCGGCGCAGGCAAGAAAGAGTTTAATACACCACATAGTTTTCACTTGCTCAAATTCAACTTGCTGGTCTGTGGTCAAGCCTAGAGTCCAAGATCGGCATCTACCCTGAAATTTCCAGGCCCATACTGACTATGTGGCGACTGCATGTGGGCCTTCAAATAAATTAGTGGCATACAGCACCCCTTTGCATTGTGCTGCTGCTGCCTTCAATGCAATACAGCTTTGCATGAGTATCATGATGTGGTTGAGGCAAGAGTAGGACATGAACAAACTTTCCCAAACTGGCAGCATTTTGTGTTAAATCCCAGCTTGAAAATTGGTCTGAATGTTCTGTTCCTTCACGCACAATTCTATAAACGATCTGTTTGGGCAGCATCAAGTCCAAGAGATTGTGAAACAAGATCAGCGGCGTTCATTTCAGCATGGGGGAATGGGGGAGGGGAAGAAAAACAAACCCCAAATTGGACTGTGCCAAGTGGAAAAGGATAGAATTGCTTGGGAGAAAAAAACATACCTCTTCACACTTTCGAAAGGGTGTTAAGACACTAGGGAGGTTGGGAAAAATAATTGGAAAGGATAAATTAATTACATTTTTAAGTGTCCGTGTGTGTTTAATTATATTTGATACAACACCATCGTGCTGACCCAAATTTTTAGTCTGCAATGCTGTGTTGTAATGGGATACGGTTTTGTATATTATTTTTTCTATTACAGATGTGGCTAGAGGCCAGAGCTGAGCTGGGGGCCCCTGTGTGCATACACTGTACACACATCGTGAGCGCAGATCCTGGAGCTTACAGTCTAAATAGAGAAGTCAGACAAAGGGTGGAGGAAAAGAAGTGTCATTATCCTAATTTAACAGATGAGGGAACTGAAGTCCAGAGTCACACATACAGTCAGGATATGATCTGAGATCTCCTAGGCAGAGCTGTGTGAATAACCATTTTTTCAGTTTACTGGCAATTCCCCCCTGAAAACAAACAAACAAAAACAAAAAAAGAGATAAAATTTGTGGGGGGGGGGGGGGGGTCAATAAAATTGACCAAGTAAAAAAAATTGAATTTTTCAGGCAATTGAAAAATTGGGAACCATTTTTTTGGGATCAAAATGCAACATATCGATTGACCCAAAATGAAATGTTCCATCCAGATTTTTTGCAGTTGTTTAATGTTTTTAAATAAAATTGAAAGACATTTCAAGACGAAACTCATGTTGGGCTGAAAAATCAAAAGGTTTTGTTTAGAAAAATGTCAAAACCAAACATTTTTCCCCGCCATGCCATCCACCTACAACAACAATTCAGCAAAACCAACACGAACTTATGAAAACATTTTGGTGGCATAAAATCTGCCTTTTTCACTGGGGAAAAAAAAAAGTTGTGGACAAAAAGTTTCCCCCGGCTCTAGGTTCAGGGCCTTAACCACAAACCATCTTCCCTCTTGGGTCTTTTTTAACTGCTCTTGACTGAGCCATGCCCAGGCTGATACCATTAAGGGAAGAGATCGCTGCATTACCACAAAGCCAATTTCTTTTTTAACCTTATGCTAGCGATGCCCAGCCAGGAGACTAAAAGGAAACCAAATCTTTGACAAATTCCTGCTGCCTCCTAGATCAATGATCATCCCCAGCAGACCATCTGGTCATTGCTAATGTAAACCCACAATGAAAAGTATACCAGAGCCCATGGCTTTCTCTTGCTAATATTGCTCTTACCCCTCAGAGTGGAGAGGAGAGGAAAGTCACAAGGTGAATCTGTGTGAATATGGCTACATCTACACTACAACCAGGATCCACGCACTGAGATCGATCCACGTGCGGTCGATTTAGTAGGTCTAGTGAAGACCCACCAAATCAACAGCAGATCACTCTCCAGTTGACCCCGTACTCTACCCCCAACGAGAAGAGTAAGGTAAGTCGATGAGAGAGTTTCTCTCGTCAACCCCCCCTCGGTGTAGAACCTAAGGTTATTCACGTAGCTGGAGTTGCGTAGTGTAGGTCAAATTACTGCGTTAATGTAGACATAGCCTATAACTCCTATAGTGGTGAGATCTCGTAGCTCAGGTCTCTTTTATTACAGATTTTCTAACCACCCTCCCGCCCCAAGCAGAAAAAAATGTTTTTTGTTCATTCTTGAGGGTATGATGATTGTACAATTATAAACAACTCCTAATATTCCACAGCAGCAATATTGTGCCGGGAACAGGGCTACAATACACCTCTGTAGCTGAGGACGTCAGTTCTTTACAAAGGTCGGTCAGTATTGTCCTCCTCCATGTACAGCTTGGAAACTGAGGCATGGTGAGGTGAAGTGATGTGCCTGAGGTGACACAGCGAGTTAGCTCCAGAGCTGTGGAGTCTGGAGTCTCCTGCCAGAAGTGCTAATCCAGGCTGCCTCCCCATCCACAGTTTTTTAAAACAGCTTTTTCTGTTATTGTCTGGCAAAAGGCTAATGGAAAAAAAATAGAAAGGAACTGAACTGTGCAAGTTGAAAATGAGGATCTAAAAAAAATAATAAACCACAAGCAAAAATATGACACGTCTGCTTTGAAAGGTAAGTGAACTCCGCCGTGGCAAGGAGACAGCTGCATGGGAAACGCACAAGGCAGCCTGAGGAATTCCTACCCATCAAGCTTTATTGTGTTATTTCAACTAAGCAGAGACAAAAAGACAAATCTCAGCTCCCTACTTTCATTTATAATTGAACCCAGTCCAGAAGGATGGAGCAAGTACCATCTGTAACACAGAGTGCATTAGCAGCCGGCAGAATGAAATATTCAAATTACTGTAGGCTACCTCGCATTTTAATGACAGGGTTACAAAAAACTGACTTGTAAGCGTGGATTGGACTGGAAGAAAAGAAAGTTTGTTTTTCCAGTGCATGAATTAACCTAACAAAATGTTACTTTCAGGGAAAAAAATGTCTGCATGTGTAATTTTACACCAGACCCACGCCAGCTTACAAGAAAAAAGAATTACTCCATTTAGTCATCCTAACTGATCTCCCATCCTTGAAGGAAAAGTCTAAGAAGAAAAGATGAGTGCAATTTGTCTCCTGCAGAATATTATAAATAAATATACATGTGTGTCTGTATACCATACATACATATATTCCACACGTGCACATGGGTGTCAAAACACACAGACACACACACACAGACATGTGCTCAATATAGATCGTATACATGTACCAGCTACATCATTTCCATGCCGCGCTGTATTTGAATATGCAAATCAGCATTGGATTTTGTGCGTGCGCCTGCGTTGAATCCATTCGTTTTGGTATTGTTAATCAGGGCTGCCGAAATGCCTGACACAGTAAGTGGCTCTAGCCCCTAGCAGTAGTCAAGATGGAGTGACAGGCTCCATTTAAGATGTCACAGCATATAATAAAGTGTAAAACCATACTTAAAATAAACGAGATAGAAACAATAAACTTAACTCAGTGTTTGAACTTTTCGAGAGAGATAGAGAGAGAGACAGACACTGAGTGTATGCATGTAACTGACTGTCACCAACGGCGTATCTGGAACAGCAGCAGGCCTCTTTGTCCCTGTTCTTCTGCACCATGGCAGGTCTCTTGAGCTGCTCATTCCCTGTGGCTAAGCCAGCCCCTCTTCCTTGTCTGGATGACAGGTTGGATATGGAGCACCTTCAGCTGGGTAGCAGATCAGAGATGAGCAGTACAGACTAGACCGGGAAACTCTTACTCACCCATAGCCTCCCTGATTTCAGGTACTATGCCACACAAGTACGGTATTGCAATCTGGCCTTACACAAGCCATGGAAACAGACCTCTTTTCACTGGGCACCAGCAGGCTCCTTACCAATGGCAGAATGGTACCAAGGCTGGCGTCTTCTGCCATCTCCCACTCTCTGCTCGGGTAAAGCGTCTTGCTATAGAGACCCTGCGTGCCAGCCACAGGCGTGCCTTGAATAGGACCAGCCAGCGGATGCCGCACCATGGTTTTCTAATACGTGGCAGACCTTCAACTGGTGTAAACCAGCACAGCTCAACTGACTTCTAGAGAGCTCTTGGGACTCACACCAGCTTAGGCTGACTGGGGGCAGGGATAGGTCAGTGGTATGAGCATTGGCCTGCTAAACCCAGGGTTGTGAGTTCAACCCTTGAGGGGGCAAAAATCTGTCTGGGATTGGTCTTGTTTTGAGCAGGGGGTTGGATTAGATGATCTCCTGAGATCCCTTCCAACCCTGACATTCTATGACTTTAAGATCATAATGCCAAGCCTTTTGAGTTTAGCATTTTTTCCCGAGCCTTTTAGAGGCAGCCACCTCAGCCTCCAGGCCAGCTGAGCTCCTGAGCCACTCGACAATGAAAGCCTCACCACGCAGGTGAATCTTTCATGGAAGCAGCAACAGAAGCAACAAAAAAACAGTGGTTCTGAGCAACCCTACAATAACAACTCCATCTGTGCGTGGGAACTGAGGGAGAGGGGGGAAAAAAAAGCAAGGTAACCGACTGCAGAATGAACATGGGAACTATCGTGCAAGAAATATGTTGGGAAAGGGGGAGAAATACTTTGAGCTGCTGGTGTTATCTTAAATCATACTTGGCATGGCTCGCTGCCTCGTTGTGGAGTTTGACGCTGCATGGATTGTGACTGTTATGGCAGAAGGTAGCCGAGAGATGCAAGTTTCCATCGGAAAGCTGGCACTGGGAAGTCACCTTCCCCTGTTCTCCGGCAGACATCATTAGGCGGTGACCCTTACTTCATATGCTCTCTAATGTCCTACACTCGAAGTGCAGATCGGTCCACAGCAGAGCGAAACCGTGATTCTTCAGGGACTGCCCACAGCTTCCGATGTCACTTCTCACAAAGGCAGGCTGCAGTCACTCAGTGCAGGAGTTTCATTAGCCGGAAGCCATGACACTGTGCAATGATCTATTTAAGCAATAATGAACCGCAAGCAGCAGCAACCACATTTGCAGTAACGTTTTAAAGGAATAACCATAATGGAGGGGATCGTCTAGAAACTCACAGCACTGCTTTCAAGTTCACCACTCTGTCCAACATTTTCTGGCTATAGGCTGCAAACCCAGGGGCTTCCCCTGCTTAGGACCAACCTGACAGCAACACCACCAAAAGCAAGGGATGGCTCATGAGCAACAGACAACTAAGGTCAGGCTCTGACTCAGGTTTGAGCCCAAGCCCTGCCTTCGTACACACCCAAATCAGTTTGATTTGGGGCAGCAAGCATCCAGGTCCTAGGACCCTCCTAGAGAGGCAGGTCAAGGCCCGGGTCCTGCAGTGACTCAGGTCCAAGTCCTGCCATTCTGCAGTGCAGATGCAGCTCAAGCTGCAAATCCAAGTCAGAAGGTCTACGTCATGCAGTGTGGATGTGTTAGCACGGCTGTGAGACCCGAGTCCAGCAACTGTAAATCCAGTGTGTCCACTCAAGCATGGGCTTGGAAACCAAGTCCAAACCCTGGGTCCAACAGGCCTGGGCTCAGTGTGCAGTGTAGACACACCCCCTCGAAGTGCAGGGTGAGGAAAAATCAGAGGATAAGGCCCAGATCCACAAAGAGATTCAGGCAATGCAACACCACAGGAGAAGGCAGTAGCCCCTCATATACCCTTTAGCCCTGTGGTTAGGGAACTCACTGAGGACATGGGAGGCCCAGGTTCAAGTCCCTCCTCCCCCTGCTTGATGAGAAGAAGAGATCTGAACATGTGAGTGCTTATCTTCCCCTGGTTTGAGGCTCACACTGGGGCATCGGTGGGGGGTAGGTGCTTCAGTGTGAGCCTACTGAGGTAGGTGCACAGTGTGAGCCAGTGAGCCAGTGTGAGCCAGTGTGAGGTAGGTGCACAGAGGCAGAAACTTAGGCATGTCATACAGCAAAAATTTAGTCTCCGAGAGCCTAAATACCGGATTTGGGCACCTAAGTCTCTTTGTGGATCTGGGCCAAACTTCCCATTGGCTGCACTGCAGAACTCCAGGGGCTTCATTAACAACCTCCGGCCAGCAGCTCCCAAACAGAGATCTGGGGACACACAAGCTGGGGAGAGCTGGTTGGTCACATGGCACTGGCTCCTCCTCCCTATTTTCAGCTGCGATATCTCATTAAGGATGCAAAGAGTATGCGCAACTTGTTCCTATGTGAGCAACTGCTCCTACTGCAATGGCCAGTGCGAGGGGACGTGGACAGGAAATCGGGAATGAGAGGGAAGATGAGAAGACAATCATTCTAAGATTTGATTCACACCTAGACCAATTTCAGGAGCCCCTGCTATAGCAACTGCCATCCAACGATCTCAAAGTGGTGTTACTCGATTAAATCCCGCAAGCCCCCAGTTAGGTAGGCATCACGCGCATGTCACAAATGGGGAAACTGAGGCACAGGGGGTTTCAGGTCAGCCTTTTCAAAAGCAGTCACTGATTCGAGTGCCCAACTTGAGATGCTTTGAGCTTCACTGCCAGGAAGTGCTGAACACCCACCTCAGCCTCTGGAGTGGAGGGAGGAAATTTCCTCCCAGAGACAGCTCCGCATTGCTCTATTGAGCGGGAAGGACAAATTCTCCACCAGCTCTAGAAGAGGCCATGGGGACTGCCCCCAAACCTGGCTGATCCTTAGAAGGCCTGGTCCTCTGCCCTGGCTCCATTCTCTCCTCCTCATCTCCATAGCAGCACAGCTCCCTATGCTAACAGGGCCACCTTCTTGCCCCAGCCGCCAGAGCATGTCAGGGGGATATCAGCCCTGGGACCTATTATCTTTGTCAGCAGTTTCTGTGCAGCCAGAGTGGGGGATAATTTACATTCCCCTAGTCCCATAGCCCGGCCTGCCCTGCCCCTCTCCCAACACCACATGCCTGGAGACATCCCTGAGGGATTCCAGAGCGTGTGGAAACAGAGTCACAAAGCAAGCAAGCTTCAGAGTAAGGAACAGAATCCAGAAATCCTGAACTCCCAGGGTCTTGTGCTAATCATCTGACCACCTCAGCTCACACAGGCTGCCCCTGCAAGATCCCACGTCTTATCGTGGCCCGGATCCTGCACTGAGCTCACATAGCTGGACTTTCAATGCAGGATCAGGGGACTGTGCTACGCATGTGTTTTCCATTGGAGCCCAACCCTAACTGAGTTACTTTGTTTTAAAACAGGTCACCCCCTTTACTACAGTCAATCCATTAGGACCTTCAGCTGCATTGAAACCTACGTATAGGATGATGCCAGTTCTCCCTGTTGAAACAAACCAGTCACTCTTTCTCCTGCTAAGCAGTTAAATTAGAGAGTATTCAATTAATAACAGCTGAATATTCTGTCACATTTAGGAAGATGTATGGTAAGACAAGCAAGTTGTGATGTCTCTGACAGAAATGATAAAAGTTCTCCCGACACAGTCTGGCAGATACTTGGCTCCTGCCACAGCTTGCTCTCATATTCTAAAACGTCAGCACAGACACAAGATCCAGTGCTGGCTTCAAAGAAGAAATACTCCAAAGTGAATAGGAAAACCTTTGCCAAATGATTTGAAAGCAGTTCCTCCACAATCTCCCATGTCAGTCAACCCCACTCCACAAACCCTATAACACAGAATCTCTTGGGGAGCTCTAGCACCTTGACAGTAAGAGAGCGCTGAGTATGAGTGTGAGAATCTACACGTGTTGTGCATGTGAGTGTGCCAGAATCAACCAAATCCCCATTAAATCACAGATTCAAAATGTTTGCATAAAGTAAATGTTTTATCAAATAAGATAATAAACTTTAACATATCTCCCTTTCCCTCACGTTCTTCCCTTGTCCATCTTCCATTCCCTGGTTCTTTCCTGACGCATCTTTTCAGAGTCCACAGCTCTGCCAACCTCATGCATCAAGCCCCATAAAATAATGAGATTGGTGTAAAAACCATGATAGCTCCTCTGGCTCACTCCATACACTGCTCCAAGAAAAGCTCTATGAGGGGATCTTGTCAGAGGTTCCCCTCTTCACCAAGGGGTATGCTTGCAGGATAGGATCATCTGGCCTCTGGGTATCTAGAGCCTGGATTCTGTTTACTCTCCAAATGTGGGTGACAGTGAATCACAGGGTGTTGCTCTTACAACACCCCACATCCAGCCACCCCAGGCAATACCATTACCCGCACTCCCCACTCCCTCAGTCCACAGTGCCAAGTCCCCATCCCTTCCCTCCACAAAACCCTAGAGCACTCAGTGGCAGAGTTGAGGCCCACTGCAGGAGAATCAGAAACTGACCAGAAACAGAGTGAAACTGACCAGCCTAGTTCCACTGGCCAAGTTGAAATAAAAGGGCAAAAGAGTTACCAGACAAGGCAGGAGGTTACAAGTAGATTGGGGACTGGATTCAGGTTTCACAACAGTGTGACTTCACTCCAGAGGAACTGCTCTTGGTTTACACCAGTCAGAGCGCACAGGGTGTATAATTTTTTCTGATGCACCCACATCACTTAGAAGCCCATGGCCCAGTGGAACCTAGGCTCCTAAATCACTCCAGCATGTTTGAAAATTTTACCCTAGATGTTTAAAGCGCTTTTCCTTTTCATAATCCAGGGCCTGGTTCTCATTTACACATCGGGCATGTTTACACTGCAGGTACAGGTGTAACTTCCAGCTCAAGTCAATGTCTTTGATCGAAGTAGCACACTGAGGCCTTGGCTACACTGGCGCTTTACAGCTCTGCAACTTTCTCGCTCAGGGGTGGGAAAAAAAACACCCCCTGAGTGCTGCAAAATACAGTATTGTAAAGCACCAGTGTAAACAGTGCCGCAGCGCTGGGAGCACAGCTCCCAGAGCTTCAAGCTAATCCCCACAAGGAGGTGGAGTACGTTCAGCTCTGGGAGAGCTCTCTCCCAGCGCTGATGCTGCAACCACACTCGCACTTCAAAGCACTCCCGCGGCAGCGCTTTGAAGTTTTGAGTGTAGCCAAGCCCTGAAACTAGCAGTGTGTAGCCACTGTGGTGCAGGCAATGGGATGGGCTAGCCACTCCAAGCACAACTGTGTCCAAGACCCTAGGCCCGTACTCGGACAGCTAGCCTTGGCCACCACCTCCACGACTATGGCTCTCCTGCTAGTTTCAGAGCCTGACCTCAGCCAAAGTTAGCTCATGCACGTGAGCTGGGATTACACCTCCAGCTGCTGTATAGACATGCCCTTACACCCCTTTACACTGCTCTGGCAGAACTCTGCTGGGTAGGGCGGTAAAGGAGTCTCAGAGGAGATGATGATACAAAAAGAGATGTAAAGAGGCCTTAGTGTAAATGCAGCACAGACATCCAAAGTAACACAACTCAAGGAAGGAGATCTTATACATAATTTGTAGAAAACGTTCATTTTAGGCCTAGCTAATGGCAAAAGCAGACAATGCACTGAAAGCCAAAGTATGCGTCACTCTTTTCTCATTTAAACTCGATTCACTCATTTTCACACCGGCTGGCCATGCAACCAATTAATAGATATGAATAAAGTTTCATTTATTTTCCATAACAAGCCAGATTTATGTGTAAACACTGTATTTGCTTGTCCCTTTAAAAGCAGGTAAGTACTGAAGTCCTGGGTGGAAAGAGCTGTCTATGGATGTGTTTCCTCATTCATACCATACTAGATGAATCCTGACTGGCTAAACCTATCAGATGGCGTCTCCGCTGGCTCTAAATTGCCCTTTTAATTCTTCCACAGTAGCACAGACTTTCCTCATCCATTTTATTAGCTGATACGCTTCACACCGTTGGATCCAAATGGGACGTTCCCATGCGTACTTCATTCGTAACCTCCAAATAAAGTTTTGGAAACATCAACATCATCCTGCATTCATCCTTCCAAAGCCCCTTCCATGCCTGGCCTGCTTGAGCCATCATACTGTATGTCCTGATGAGGGTGTTGTCCCCAAATACCACAACTGAATAAAATGCCAAATGTACTCCATTCGGAAAACCTCTCAGTGACGGCTGCCTTGAACGCCTGACTTGGCATTAGGCATCCAAGCAGCAAAATATCATCTCTCACAGGCAGTACCTTAGTAATATAGCATGCTCCAGAGTTTGGACTAGTGGATTTAGCACCAGACTAAGATTCCAGAGCACCTTGGTTTTAAGCCTGGCTCTGCCCCTGAATTCCTATATATCCTCAAGCAAGGCCTTTAGGGTAAAAAAAGAGTGCCTCTTTTTGTATCTAGATTCCCAACTTTCATTCTCATTGATTTTGATTGGCGTTGATGCTGCTCAGTGCTGCCAAAAATCGAAACCCATGTGTCTAAAGTTGGGTACCCAACCGGAGGCATCCAAAAAATTAGAGGCCACTCAACTGCCAAGTGCCTCAGTTTACCCAAATGTAAAACAAAACTATAAAGCTCACCCACATCACATGGATGTGTTTCTTTTGAAGGTTAATGTCTGTACAATGCTTAGATAAGTGCAACACAAAGGCTAGGTATTATATTGCCAAGTATCTAGTTTGTTAATGCAACATTCCCATGAGGATACGCCAGAGAGATACCATTAACTAGTTTCATGCTGTTGATGTTATCCTTTTGGGAGGTTGTTTTTCTATGTTCTTGTTTGAGGATACATTTTAGTTGCTAAGGAACTAGTTTCTCAATGTAGACTTGGAGAGAGAAGACAAAGGAACTGTCAAAACAACATGTTATTTTGACAGTAGCCATATCATAACCATAAATGATACCATTTCTCTGTACACTTTTTATATTCACTAAATTGGTCTAAACATCATAGTCTCATATATAATATATACATACACACACACACACACACACAAAGTAGATCTATACTCACTGAATACATACATATACACACAATATACACAACAGGGGCTAACGGAACAATGGATCTACACTGCCCCTACACTGGACAAGGTTCTGATCTCATCGTGTTAACACTGAGAACAAAGCCAAAAGACATCAGAACCTGGAGGGGATGAGAATCCTCCTGGACTGTGTCCCTCAATTACCTTTTATATTTGGAGACAGTACAAGACTTCTTAATCAGAAAACACATTACAGTAACTCCTCACTTAAAGTCCTCCCGGTTAACGTTCCGTTGTTACGTTGCTGATCAATTAGGGAACATGCTCGTTTAAAGTTGTGCAATGCTCCCTTATAACGTTGTTTGGCAGCCGCTTGCTTTGTCCACTGCTTGCAGGAAGAGTAGCCCATTGGAGTTAGCTGTTGCAGGGTTGGAACCAGGGTGGACTGGCAGCCTCCCTTATCAGCTCCCTGCACCCCTAAGTTCCCTGTGTGGCCCAGCAGGCTATATCAATTGCTGGCTGTTCAACTGTCCCTCCCCCATCTGCCACATACTGCTCCTACCCTCTGCCTTGGAGCTGCTCCCGGGAGTCTCCTGCTTGCTCTGTGTGTCGGAGGGGTGAGGGTAGAGGATGGCTAATGTCAGAGTGTCTCCCTTTCCTCTGCTCCTGTCCCCCGCTTGCTCCTTCTCTATATAGAGCAGGGTGGGGACATGACAGGGCTCAGGATGGAGAGAGTTGCTGGCCACAGTTGCTATCTCAACTTCCTGATCTACTTAAAAAGGCAATGTACTTAGAGTGGTGTCAGTGTACTTAAAGGGGCAATGCACATCTCTCTCTCTCACATACAGGGTGTGTGTCTCTGTCTGCCATGCTGTCTCCCCTCCCTCCATTTGTGCTGCCTTGTAGAGTGTGTGGCTACATTAACAATATGTTAACCCTTGAGAGCTCAGTGGAATGCTAGTTCATCATTTAGCAGTAAGGCATTCCCTGGGAAATATCCCACACTCTCTTCCATCCTCTGACTCTACCATCTCAACCAAGCTTCACAATCATCATTGCTGTGTACAGTATTAAATTGTTTGTTTAAAACTTATACTGTGTATGTGTGTGTGTGTAGATATATATATAACATAGTTTGTCTGATGAAAAAAATTTCCCTGGAACCTAACCCCCCCATTTACATTAATTCTTATGGGGAAATTGGATGCGCTTAACATCGTTTCGCTTAAGGTCACACTTTTCAGGAACATAACTACAACGTTAAGTGAGGAGTTACTGTACATGATAAAATCACATACAAAGTACACTTCTGCCCTCTGGCTAGATATTTTTTGGTAAATAAAAAACGAAGGATATGGGGTGTTATTTAATGTTTTAAGACTCACTGGAAAAACACAGGCAGACAGAGAGAAAAACACACACACACACACACACACACACACACACACTTAACTTTTAAAAGGTAGATTCCAAGAGAGTGCTGACCATCTTACTACATTTAGGGGGAAAGGACATCATTCGAGCAAGCTCAGCCAATGTTTGCTTTCAGTGTAGCGATGACCACCAATCAAGCCCCCTGCATCCCAAACTCCCCTCTCCTTGAGGAAGTCTGAACCCACTTCCACCTCTCTGGTTCAAACTCTTCAAAGCCATCTTGCTTCTTTCCCACCCCGCTCTAGTCCTGAAAAGTTGCATTTCATGACGCTGGTCGCAGCCATGAGACGGAGCCTCTGATGGCATCATAGGTACGAAACAGGCCATCTTGCAGCTTTGCTGTTTCTGCACGATTAATATTGAAGTTGGATGGTTAGTTGGGAAGCGCCTGACTGTAACACTAGCAGAGGAACAGCCTCCTTCAACCTTTCCATTGTCAGAAGGGTCCTTTTGGGCTCACACATCTCAGGCCTGCTCGAAAGTAATAATTCTGTGTATTGCGCAACATACACAAGACACAGAGTGGTGTGATAGAAAGGACAGAGTGGTATCAGATTGGGTCAGGTGCAGTGCTCCTGGGAAAACTGTTACAGAGGAAAGTGAGAGATGGGCTAAGGAGGTGGTGCTTGGATATGGAACTTGATTAGAGGTCAGTGGGCTGAGTTGTGGTTCTGATTCAATGGTACTGGACCTTGGTTTCCAGGCTTTGATTGAGCCTATTTTTAATATCACAGGCGCAAACACAGAGGGAGCAGTGTTTCTAGTGATAACAGCAAAGGATAAGAGATCAGAGACAAGAGATTCTGGGCACCGCACTTCAAGAAAGATGTGGAGAAATTGGAGAGGGTCCAGAGAAGAGCAACAAGAATGATTAAAGGTCTTGAGAACATGACCTATGAAGGAAGGCTGAAAGAACTGGGTTTATTTAGTTTGGAAAAGAGAAGACTGAGAGGGGACATGATAGCAGTTTTCAGGTATCTAAAAGGGTGTCATCAGGAGGAGGGAGAAAACTTGTTCACCTTAGCCTCTAATGATAGAACAAGAAGCAATGGGCTTAAACTGCAGCAAGGGAGATTTAGGTTGGACATTAGGAAAAAGTTCCTAACTGTCAGGGTAGTTAAACACTGGAATAAATTGCCTAGGGAGGTTGTGGAATCTCCATCTCTGGAGATATTTAAGAGTAGGTTAGATAAATGTCTATCAGGGATGGTCTAGACAGTATTTGGTCCTGCCATGAGGGCAGGGGACTGGACTCGATGACCTCTCGAGGTCCCTTCCAGTCCTAGAGTCTATAAATCTATGAATCAGGAGTGTGGTTCTCCATTGGGCTATACCCTGTGTAGTCATGTGCACCCAGAAAAAGTGAGTATAAAGTGCTACCATGCTGAATGGTTTTGCACCCTCTTTGCGCTGGTCTAAGTCACTGAACAAGGTGGGTGCCACCCCCCTCTCATCTCTAGTTCAGTTCCCACCTCTGCCACTGACTCAGTGTGCAGGCTTCACAATTCACGTAACTGCCCTGTGCCTCGGTTTCCCCCATTGGTGTCTAGATCCCAGAGGATTGCTGTGTAGGGGGCTCTCCGCTTATTGTTTGCAAATATCCTGTACAAATTCTGAGCACAGTATTATTACACACATGCAGGAAACTCACGTTTGAAAAGAAAAGACAAGGGAGGGGAGGCGCAGCAGATGCCTAAAAACAAGTGTGAGGACAACCTAATTAACTGGAAAGTCTTGTTTTTCCTGGGCAATGCCCCAGGTGGAGGAGCACACTGCATTCCCCACTGGACTGTGCTTCTGGAGAAATGGTGTGGAAATGTCAGGCTTGTTTTAGAAAACTAATGCAAGATCTATGGCTCTCTTTCCACTGCACACACTGAGCGGTCAGCCAGGAAGTATTCCCTCATGACCTGCTTGTTTGCCCGTTGTCCTGCAACTATAGACAAAATTCTGTGGTGGCCAAACTGGCCCAGAGACAGAGCCTTGCACCCAATGGAACTGAAAAGTCATCGTAAACTGTGCCCTTTGAAAAAGGGTCCAGGGCTGCTCTGCTGTGACAGAGGAACTGCCAGGCCAGTAACCAAATCACGCAGCAGCTTAGCGGCAAGGTACGAACTGCAGTGTAAGACAAGCTATAGTCACCTCTGCAGCAGTAGGAGAACTTCTTCACTTAGTCCTGTGCTACACAAACCATGGAGCCCACTGCCCTGACGCTGCCATTTTATTGGCAGGAACTGGTGAGATCTCTCCTTTGGCATCCTCCTCCTCATACCATTCCTCCTTCTGGGCCCAGGACTGCTCCATGGTGCACACAAATGTGGACACTGGTGTTTTTATGGCAGGCGTCATACATAACCTTCTCTGTTCTTTTCCTTAGTGTGTGAACAAGTTTTTAGCCTTTGAAGAAATGCTGTCTTGTGGTTAGTTTTGTTATGCAAGGTTCTGGGTAGAGAGGGTTGTCTGAGCAGCTGGAGAATTTACTTTCTGCCTCGATCTGTCTAGCTGGAGTCTATTCTTCAGGCAGACGTGCTCCCGGGAAACCAAACACTAGGGTTGTGCTTCGATGCCCGGTTGTGGTTTGTGACCATTGCTGTGCCAGGATGTACGTACGTACGTGTGTGTGTCTGTGTGTGGCAAATGACGCTTAGAATATATCTAGACTCTACATTACTAAGTTCTCCTCCACTGGGAAATTGATCTACTAGGCCCTGACCATGTGCTATTGCCCAGCAAAGGAGAGACTCTGCTGTTAGAAATGTGATACTGAGGGTCAAGAGAAGGGGCAACAATCTTTCAATCACAAATCAGCGTTGCAGGCAGGAAGAAGCAACTCCATATCGTACAGATCCCCGTATTCTTTACTCAGAGGAAACACAGACTGCAGCGTAGAGCAGGAGATGGGGAAGAGAAAGACAAACTGGATCCTCAGTCCATCCTGTCACATTCTTCCTAGGGGCAAGTCACTCCAGCTGGGAATTTTAAAGGGGCTTAAAGGCAGTCAGGTGCCCAATTCCTATTGACTTTCAATGGGAGTTGGGTGCCTCAGTCTCTCAGGCTCCTTTAAACACCCAATCTCACCCACTGACCCTAAAACAAGATGCACATAAGACTGCTTTGTATTGCCCCTTCCCCCTCTGTAAGACGAGGACAAGGCTCCTGACCTCCTAACGGGCTGCGCTGATCAATTAATATTGCTGCCTCTTGCCATGACCCTCACAGGGCGGATGTGAGAGAAGAGCAGAGTACATCTAGGCTAAAGACAGGTCTGGAGCTCCAGACCTTCAAGCCAGGATGCCTGAAATGGGTCGATGCCTTTCTGAGCTCCTCCTCCAGGGGAAAAAAAAACAACCTATCACCATAACATGACATTTGAGTCTTGGCATCACAACGAAACATCAAGTCACACAGTGCTCTGATGGCTCCACAGCTTGGTTTTTACAACATGCAAATTCAAAAACTGAAGAAAAAATCCCACACACATTTAACCTGTGGAACTCTTTGACCAAGACCAAAGATCTTGTTATACGGATAACAAGAACATCCAGAACCAGAACAGGAAGGGCTGAGGAAGGGATACAAATCCTTAAGCTTCAGGGCATAAGGCAATCACTTACTAAGGGAGGAAGAAGGTTAGCAAAAGCTTTTCAAGAAGACAAGTTTTTCCAGAACCACCCTCCGCAGGGTTTCTAGCACCGTTCTCTGCAGCAGCATTTACTGGCCACTGCCAGAGACAGGATATTAGACTAACTGGACCACAGGTCTGATGCAGCCTAGTTATTCCTACGTCCTTGCGCTCTGTCTAATGCCTGTTAGATACATATATAATGGTAACAAGCAGTTACTCAACTTGTGAAACAATAGCCAGCAAAACCCACGTGTGTCTTGACTGTGGAAATGCAGAGCCACCAAAAAAAGGAGGAAGGAGCTTTGTAAAAACCTACCAAACCCCACACAACATTTCTCTGTTATAACACAGAGCTTTTGAAATCTATTATCTGCTTTGGCCCAATCATCCCACACAGAGACAGCTGCGTTCTCCGTGCTAATTATACAGGTTGCTTGGTGCCTCTAGGCATAAATACAAGCTATAAAGTTAGACACCAAGGGGCCGAACTTAAAGATGTTCTTTGTAAGTCATCAACAGTGAAAAACAAATTTCCCATCTCTTTTCTTTTCTCCCCCCGCCACTTCCCAATTGGGAGTGATTTGGTGCAGGAGCTAAATTCTGCCAGCCTGACCCTGAGGAAAAAAAATTTGCATTTTTGGCCGTGTGGATTATTAAAGGTTCCCCCTTGCCTTTCTCTTTCTGGGACTGGAAAGGGGTCTTCTGGGGACCTGGGTGGGCTGACTAAGAGATAAACAAGCTCATGAGGAGTAGCAGGGGAGAGGCCCTTGGAACTGTTTAACCAGCAAGAGAGGGAACTATTGTCCAAAAAGACACACATGGCAGAGCAGCAAAGAATCCTGTGGCACCTTATAAACTAACAGATGTTTTGGAGTATGAGCTTTCGTGGATGAATACCCACTTCGTCGGACACATGGCAGAGAATCCCTTACTGGTGTGTGACTGAGACCACTTGGACCAGATGAGGAAGGATGAGCCACTGGCTGGCGTGTTAGCCTGGTTTGTGAGAGGCAAGGGTTCAATCCCCTAGTCACCCACAGGCATCCTGTAATCTTGGGAAAATAACTTAGTCTCTCTGGCCCAGATGCTCAAAAGGTATTTAGGTGTCTTACTCCCAATGGGAATTAGGGATCTAATGAGATTTGAGGAGCTATGCCCCAGTTCCCCATCTGTACCAGAGCCCTGCCCTACCTCACAGGGGGTTATGGGTGTGATGTTATTGACATTGAATTGTGACCATATAGATCATTGTTGCAAACAAGGTCCTACAGTTGCACCAAATCTTGTACAAAGGAGGTCAAGTAAGGCGTCTACGCAAAGGCTGTAATTTGCTAGTTATGGTTATGCTGTCTGTATGTGTGTATCATTTTTTGTATTTAAAGTTATGAATATTGGCTATGTACTTGTACCTCAATGTGTTTGATTCTAAGTAGCATCTAAGAAGCATTTGGTCAGCTTCTTGAGAAAGGACAATTCTGAGTAAGTTCCCAATCAAGAAACACTTAACTGACAATGGACTTTGGGAGACGCCAACCCACATCTGAGCTTTCCTAGGAACGTTCAAACTAACATGTAAACCACGGCGTCGTCCTGCAAAAAGCTGAATCATTCACGGACATGTGACTTGCCCAGGTGGCTACAAACTTCATCTTGTTGCTGTGATTTTGCACAGAACAACAAAGGACTTTCCGCCCACAACAGAGAGAATATAAAAGGCCCTGGAAGCCTCTCCATTTTGTTTTCAGCTGGCTCAAGAGAGCCTCTGCACCCCAAGAGAAGATGCCTGAAAGAAACTGGAACATAGGTCTGTTACTACAGGGGGTGTGATGATTGCTAGACCCAGGCCATCAGCCACAATGTTGGTCTGAAAAGGATTGGGCCCTATCATAGTATAATTTCTTAATCTGAACCTTAGAGTTTAAATATGAGGTACTAGCATAATTCCTCTAAGCTTAATTACCAGCTTAGATCTGATAGCGCTGACACCAGCCAGAATTCCAGTGTCTGGCGCACTCTGGTCTCCCCAAAACCTCCTGGGGACCCAAGACTCAGATGCCCTGAGTCTTACCACAAAGGGAAATAATCCCCCTCCCCTTGTCTTCTCTTTACTTCCTTCAGGCTTTCCCTCCCTGGATGGCCGGGACGATCACCCTATTTCAATTCCTTGAAATGCAAACCAGCGAGATCAGGTTCTCTCACCCGCACTCAGAGTCCCTGAAAATGCAAGCTTTGTAACTCTAACCCGAAGAGATTTTCTTTTCCCCCCTGTCTTCTTCCTCCCACCAATTCCCTGGTGAGCTGCAGACCCAATCCCCTTGAGCCAACTAGGAAAAAATTCAACAGGCCTTAAAAAGAAAGCTTTATATAAAAAGAAGAAAAAAGACATAAAAATGGTCTCTGTATCCAGGTGACAATATACAGGGTCATTGGCTTAAAAGAAACAAACTGAATAAACAGCCTTATCCAAAAAGAAATACAATTTAAACATTCCAGCAACTACACACATGTAAATACAAAAACAATATAAAAACCTATATTGTCTTATACCTGTACAACTGGGAAACAGAAGATTAGAACCCTGAAGGTAGAGAGATCCTCTCTCAGAGCCGAGAGAGCACTAGAGACACAGACAAAGGACACACACCCAAAAATTCCCTCCCTGAGCTTTGAAAAATCCGGTTTTCTGATTGGTCCTCTGGTCAGGTGTTTGGTTCCTTTGTTAACTTTTACAGGTTAAAGAAACATTAACCCTTAGCTATTTGTTTATGACAGGCCCAGACTAGGAAGGAGTCTAGTCTGTGAAAGAAGCTTACTGGGACATCTCTCAGCATGAAATTTACCTGTATTCAGTTTCCTACTGTATTATGCTTATACTTGAGTGTTTTGTTTTATTTTCCTTGGTAACTTACTTTGTTCTGTCTGTTATTACTTGCAATCACTTAAATCCTACTTTTATACTTAATAAAATCACTTTTGCTTATTAATTAACCCAGAGTAAGTAATTAATACCTGGGGGAGCAAACAGCTGTGCATCTGTCTCTATCAGTATTACAGAGAGTGGACAATTTATGAGTTTACCCTTGTAGTGGGGTGGTTACCCTGCTCCAGCCCTGAAGGGCTTAAAACAGCCCTGGGAGAGGGCTGTGGCAGGGGAAAGCTGGGCTGATGAGGAAAGTAGCCACAGCTGTAGCCAGTGCAATCAGGGCCCAGCTGGCCCTTGTAAGAGGGTGGTGGGCCAGAAGGACATAGACACACTCTCTCTTGCCTCTTGAGAGAGCAGGACCTGGCTGCCTGGGAAGCTGAGGAGGGTACCTAGGGTGGAGCAGGGCTGGGGAAGGGCAGAGGGAGCTCCAGCCTAGCAAACCCCCAGGCTGCAGGCCGAGTTGAGGGCCAACAAAAGGGTACCAGGGCTGCAGAGGGGCAGCCCAGGAATAGGCAGAGGCAGCTGGTCCAACCCCCCTTGCTGTTGATGAGTGGTTTACAGACTGACGTCTGCCTAGTGAGCGGGGGTTAAATGGAGACTGGCAGTAGCCACTGAGGCAAGGTGAGGATAGGGTGTTGGGGGTTCCCCTGGGTGGGGAGACCCAGATTGTGGGTTGCTGCATGGGGGGCAGAACCCTGAGGTTGAAGGGCACCAGGGTCCGGGAGGGACATGGAGCCAGCGGCAGGCAAGACACTGGCTATAGAGGGCGCTCCGGGCTGAAAAGAGCTAATTTCCTGGATGACTAACAGGAGGCGCCACGCCGGTGAGTCGTCACCCCACCACAACCCTGTATAAGCTTTATACAGAGTAAAACAGATTTTGGGGGGGGGGGGGGGTTTAGATCCCACTGGGAGCTGGGTGTCTGGGTGCTGGAGACAGTAGCACTTAAGCTGTTTTCAGTTAAGTCTGCAGCTTTTGGGGTGGGTTCAAACCCTGGGTCTGTGTTGCAGCAGGCTAGCATGCCTGGCTTAACAAGGCAGGGTTCTGGAGGCCCAAACTGGCAGAGAAAACGGGCTCAGAGGTAGTCTCAGCACATCAGGTGACAGTCCCAAGGGAGTCTCTGAGATCGACCCCATCACAATGAGGATAAACACACTGAAGTTTGGGAGGTGTTGTGGCACTACAGTGAGGGGGCCGTGTCAGTCCCTTGAAGTGGTGGGGTGCAATCGTAGTCCCTTCAGCACTAGAGGTAGGGAAAGTGCCTCATGTGAACACAGCCAAAAACCAAGGGGAGTTGGGGACTCATCCTGGCTTACTGTGCTCTAGGCGTACTCCAGCCAGCTGCTGGCCAGAGGTTGGGGAGCAACGGACAAAGCCTCACTACGTTGTGGGCTGAAAGGTGTTAGAGGAATCAAATATCCTCGCCCTCGGAAAGGCAGCTTCTCTCACACAAGCTGAGCACAAGAGTTGGTCACAGCCTCCGGGCTCCTGTTCGCTGGCTGGCAGTTGTGCAGAGCATGGGCTCAGCAAGTGGGAAGGTGCAGTAGGGTCCCATGTGGCAGCCAGCTCAGGAAGGCTTGTTCTGTCCTCAAGGCATTTCAACTCAGGTGATCTGGGTTCAGATCCTTCCTCTAGCAGAGATACCTGGGCAAGTTGCGTACTTCCCCTGGGCTCCCTCTGTCAAGTGGGAATAATGTCACTTCTCTACCTCCCAGACCTGTTTCTCAGGTAAACACACTTGTGTCATGGGTGCTCAGATCCTAGACCGATGTGGGCTAGAGAAGTAGATGGATGTGAAGTGAGTCAGGTCCAGGGGAATCCAGGCTCAGATCTACCATTATTTAGATGTCTCCTTGCCTCCAACACCATAGCAACCCACCTGTGAGCCAGGGCAGGGCTAATGTCCCCATTGTACAGTTAGGGGACCAAGGAGCAGAGAGGCTATGTGATTTGCCCAAGATCACACAGGAAGTCTGTGTCAGAGCAGGGAACTAACCTAAGGTCTCCCAAGACCCAGTGTCCTAACCACTGGGCTATATTTCCTTTCCCATGATGTGGCTTTTAGAATGGAATGGAATAAAGGACAGGATGGGGAGTCATGTCAGGAGCAATCAGGCCTGCTGGGTGACCTTGAAAAATGCTTTGAGAGATGCTGAGGAAAAGCATGGTGCAACAGCTATCTGCAGGACTCAGAACTCCCCAGTCCAGAGACCGGGAGTGATGGGGAGAAGCGCTGGCGATTCAGGCAGATCCCACACTGTCAAGGGATCACCTGCTGCGGCAATTCACTTAGCTCTACCGCACACTTCTCTGTTTCATGTGCTGGTCACCGTCACGGGTGGGCGGATTGAGTCTTACAATGGAGAGAGTTTGTGCACAACCACACGAGCACCAGCCCCACACACTTGCTGCCGGAGAGCCACCATGGCCAGTTATCTCGCAGGGTTTGCTTGCAGGAGAAGTTTTATGTCTCAGCCTGATTCTCCAAAATGCTTTTTTTTAAAAAAAATATCCTTCTGCTTTAAAAACAGTCCACAACTGGCTTCTGTTAGAGCAGGGCTTACAACCCTCTACCCATTTACTACAGGTTACATGGCCACACAGTGCATATGGGAGATTCTCCCCCATTCCTCCAGCGGTTAATAAATCTTATGCCTCCCTCCCAGCGCACCAGGCATTTCCAGCCAGAATCACAGCCCAGGCAAAAGCCAGTGGTCTAATGAACACCTTCCCCGTTCGACAGCGAAGAACAGACATGGGATAGCCCTTCAAACCCCACTGGCAGGAACTCTGTTGTGGCTCCTTTAGGTAGTGGGGGCCTAGATGAGCTAGAAACCAATTTCACTTCGGGTTATTTTCTATCTTTCATTTGAAAGAAAAGTGAAATGCCCGGGATGAACCCAAAATCTCCAGGGCCCTTTCCATTCCACCCACGAGCCACTTGTTAGGAAACCAAACCTTCATTTCCCCTGTCACCACTGATTGTCAGGCAATCTATCACCCCACTCCCCCTCCTACTCCAGGGTGCAGGAACAGGGGAGGTGGCGCCGGAGAGAAGCCTCAGGGGAAGGGGTGGTGCATGAATGAGGGCTTGGTGAGAAGGGGTGGCACAGGGTCGGGGCTTCAGGGGAAGGGGCAGTGCATGGATAGGGGCTTGGTAAGAAGGGACGGCGCGGGGCCTCAGGGGAAGGGGCGGTGCACAGAGGGGGGCTTAGTGAGAAGGGGCAGTGTAAGGGCAAGGGCAATCCACAGATGGGGGCTTGAGAAGGGGGAGGCGCGGGGGCAGGGCCTCAGGGGAAGGGGCGGCACACGGATGGGGGCTTGGTGAGAAGGAATGGCGCGGGGGCAGGGCCTCAGGGGAAGGGGCGGCGCACGGATGGGGGCTTGGTGAGAAGGAATGGGGTGGTGTGGGGCCATGGTTCAGGCACCAGTGCCCCCCGACACACACTTTTGGGGAGCTCCTGCTACCAGCACACCCCCTGGGCTGACCTCATTTACCCTACCAAGTGTGCCCACCTCTATCCCCCAACCATCCCCTTCCTCTCTCCCTTCATTCTACCCCAGGCAGAACCTCTGGCATGCTTTGAGCACAGAGGGTTCCCTTTGCTCACCATGCCCCCTTCACTTACTGTCTCCTTCACTCCCCTGTAATTTCTCCTTCAGTGCTGAGACCCACGTAGATCATCAGAGGTGAAGGAAATGCCCTAGCTTTGGTATTTTTATTTGGGGCAAGGGAGCGCTTCTGACAAATTGAGCTTTGCATGAAGTGCTCACATTGTCCCAAGAAACCCTTGACAGGAGCTTTTTTGCTGTATAGCCGGACAGAGGTCTGTCTACACTGGGGATGTGCCCTATCTCTAGCCACCAGTGGGTCCAGCTCCCGCTGAAGTAGGGTCAGTGTGACCCCTTAGTATAGACAAGCTCTGCCACTAGTTGGTGGAGCTACCCCATTTGAACCAGGGCACAGGTTGCAAATGCCAGTAACAGCAGTTTAGTCCGTCTACAGTAAAGGTTTGTGCTGGTGAGGACTGGCCATTGCCGGTTGGAATCAGGGGAGTTACTGCAGGGTAAGAGACGCTGAGTCCTAATCTTATACGTAGAGCAAGTCCCACACCTTTGGGGCTGCCAAGAGAACGCCCATCACAATCACTCTTATTTACAACAGTACAGGTGGGGGAAAAAGTACTGATAGTCTAAACTTTTCATGATGGCAAGTGAAGCAATTTGCTGGTCTGCTTTTAGGCCGGGAGAGGCTGATGTGCACCCATGTGCAGACAGCGAGGCAGAAATAAAAGCACTCTTTCCACCGGGCTGCTGGCATGCAAAACCCCTGGACAGTAAACCAAAAACTGATATCATCCCACACGCATCCTCAACTGAAGGATCACTGTCCACGGCAGCCTTGGGGAGGGAGAACGCACGGGCTTGAGGTTGCACCTTTCACCGCAGTGAATGGGAGGAAATGAATGGGCACAGGAGATGGGGTGACAAGTGGGATTTTTCAGTAGCACTTAGTGTTGGCCTAACCCTGCTCAGATCAAAGTCCATGGGAGTTTTAGCCCTGACTCCAGTGTTTGGCCAGAACAGAGCACTTATGAAAATCACATCTCGCGCATGGACCCAGGTTAGATTATGCAACCCTTTGGATTGCTACTACAGTGAAGCTTGATGAGACACTTCCTGACTGCTTCAAGCAAGCATAGTCCAGATTGTGCTTTTTTAGCTCTTTGGGGCAGGAACTGTCCTTGTTGTTGTATGTCCGTACAGCGCCTAGGACGTTGGTACTGTGCTCCCTGATCGAGACCTTTAGATGCTACAATCATACAAATGAATAATAAGAATTGATTTTTTAAAGAATCAGTTTGGTCAGTTACACAGCTTTGTCCACATGCGCCCATCCAGACCTGCAGGGGTGAGCACAAAGGTGCCCTGGTCCTCAACAAACAGAGATGAGCCATGGTGCGGTGCACTGGGACGCTTTTGCTAAGTATTGGCATCTTTTGAAAATAAAAATTCCTACAACAATTGGGACTCACATCCACACACGTGCATGCTCTCCCTCCCCAAGATTCCAGCCGGTCCCTCTTTTTTGTGCTGCTATTCTGACTGCGGGCGCATTCCCTGGTGGGTCTTGCCATTGTTAGCAGGTGCGTATTTCCTGGAGAATAATACATATACCCTTGCTCCCAGCACAGGGATTTTCTGTCCTCTGCACCCCACCCCTCCCTTTCCCTTTCTTTGGGGGCAGCGGAGAGTGGCTTTCCTATCCGCAAAGAGAAGGGAGATGAAAGAAAGAATGAGGTGGAGATGGGAAAGCATGGAACAAGAGAGGAAGGTGTCAATTAAAAAAATGAACCCTGCCGTATCCCGCGCCTGACAGTTGGGGTGAGTGGAGATGACAGCCGGCGCATTAGCCGGCTTTGGTGGCTCTCTCGTTTTTCGTGGTCCCCTGCGCTCGGAACCAGCGACCGCCAGGCGAAGGGACACTCACACATTTGGCTTCGTGTTCCTTTGCCACCCCCGCAGCTATTTCTAATAATGGTAATTATAATGATTTGAGGCTTAAGCAGGCCAAAGCGAGCCTGAAGGCAGATTGTAATGAAGCAGTCAGGGCTCGGCTCCGAGGGAGGTGGGAGGGAAAAGGACAGCCAGACTCCTTCTAAAAAAAAAAAAAAAAAGAGAGAGCTAGCTTTGCCTATCCCAAAGGGGGAATCGCCTGATCTGCATGAAGGAAGTTAAGTAGGTGGGACGCTGGGAAGATCAATCAGATTGTGAGTGAAGTATCTCATTCGCAGATCTACAGTAAGCAGAGGGGCAAACGCGCAACCTAAATGTGAAACAGTGTCTTTACAAAGCAGCAACGCCTGTTGCTGTTGTGCATTTGGCCATTGCGAGCATGAGCGACCCTCTCTTCCCCACCTCCCAGCCTTCCCCCAAGGACTATAGTCCTAAGAGTGGAATGCGTACACTGGGGCCCCAGGCAGAATCTAATTACTGCTGATATACATCTCCTCTTCAGTGCCAAACCATCCTGTTCCTGGGGAAGGATACAGAGGGACACAGCAAACTTGTCCTGATTGCAGCGTTAATGGTCGTGTGGTCCATGTCATCACTGAAATGGCCTTAGGGGATGACTTGATGGGTCTCTCAAGTCCTCAGTGCCACCCCACCTCATCTCGCTGCCCTTATTAAAGCCATTCATTCTGAGAGCTAAATGAATATGGCTCATCTTCAAATGCCGGAAAACAATAGCGAGCAGGCAGAGATTTGGTAGAACAATACCGACCTAATCATACCTATTTCTGTCTCTGCACCCTGCTTTCTCATTATATTATACATACACACAAACACACCATTTCCTAACAGCATGTACTATTTATATAATAATATCCAGTGCCCATAATTTGTGCTTTCTACGTACACACACATTTTGTGTACATATACCACGTGTCTGTGTTCTGACCGTGTGTGCATGCACACTTGCAGGACAGTCTATAAATGCACATATCATACAACATACATGCATACCCCATACAGATCTACCACTGATCATGTGTCACTGAAACAGAGAGCAATCGCTCCAAGTTGCCACGAGTGAAATCCTCATCAGAAACTATAGTTTCTTCTCTCTCTCCCTTGAATTATTAAAAGGAATTTTGCTGCTTAGCTCTGCACTCCTTCCCACACACACACGGCAGGAGAGGAAACAGAGGATGATCACTCCACATGTACCATCTCACTTTCACACAGAGAAACAACTGGATTTCTCAGTGCCCCTTACATACTCCACCAGGATTATATCTTTTATGTATTTCATACTGAGATTTTATGTTACCATGCATGCATAGTTACTAAACACACACACAATACACAGACAGAGTAAATACAATACAATACACACACAGTACATAACACATACACAATCAAGGAAGACAAACACAGAAAAAGCCCTCAAAACTATTAAATTCGTACAATACAGATTAATAATCTAGTCAGACTAACAGACCATCCAGTCTATCCCCAAGCAAGGGCAGGCGCCTGTCATCCCCCAGTAGAGATATACACATCTCACATTCTCTAGTTAGGCCTACAGAAGAGGAGATATATGCATATTGCTGCTCCATATATTAATTGTAGGCACACGTCACTTGCTTTCCTGGAGAGCCTGCCCGTTAGCTACACTGCCATATTTTGGTCTGGCTATAATGCTGAAATGCCTTCCGCGTGAATGTAAGGGTTGTCTGCAAGAGACAGTCTGAAGTCAAGATACGCAGGTCAAAAACAAGAAGAGATCAGAAAGCAGTGGGGAGGAGGGTGTGACTGGGAGCGATGAGAGAGGTTGCAGCAGGGTGCGCACACACACACACACACACACACATTACTTTTCAAGCATTTGCTTGATTAGAGACGCCTGCTACTTCCAAATACAGTTGCTTTCCTAACCTGGGGGTGGAAGGCTGCAGTTCCTCAAGACTGGGGCTTTGCTTTTAACAGCTCATCTGCCTGACAGTCCCAATCAGGGACGTTTTCTCTTTTTCTTCTCCTAAAACTGGGGTTTGCCATACAGAAAAAAAAAAATTAAAGATTAAAATACAAATGGCTGCCTCGTTGCCTGCCATCTGGACTCCTGCCACGGCCACCGTTCTGCAGCCCCACTGCACACAGGGGACTGTGGATAGGTGACACTCTATGAGGGGCGAGGCATTGCCCTCCCAGCCCTGCCAACATGAGGCCACAACACAGCACAGCCATCCAGGCGAATAAAGAGACCTGCCATGCCCACCCAGGCTGCTGTGCTTGTGTTCACTTATGTGGCAGGCTTCATAAGGCTCCGCTCTTTGACTGGCGTTGAGTTTATGTGAAAGTAATTAACAGTAATTAATCCTTAATTACAGTAATTAGCCAAGTCGCAGTAAATTAAACCACATCTGGAGCAGATGAGGGCTTCCGAATGGGAGGCTAACACAGGCGACAATTGGGGAGATGCTGAATTCATCTGACAGCATCTGATTAAGTCTACCTGTTGCTGGCAGCCTCATTTGCATATTGTTTTTGTTTGCATTTCCCTGTAACCCTTTTAACTGCATTCACACCAAGGACCTAGGTTCCCCTCCACCCCACCCCCCTTAAATACCAGTCAGGCAGCCAAAAGAAGAGAAAATGGCCCCACGAATCCTCATTTTCCCTCTGAAAAGCAAGAATAGAAAGATCAGCAACCTGAGCCGCTGAGAGAGGGAAGCAGAGAACAGCAGTAGAGATACTACAGGCCAGATCCACAGCTGGTGTGAATCAGTTTATGTCCATTGAAGCCAATGGAGCTGCACCCTTTTACACCAGCTGAGGAACTGGTCTTGTGCACCTAGAGCTGCCAGTGTGGTGTGTGCATGCAGAGTTGTCCTGGTCTCTATTGCTATCTCCGGTCTCTTCTGCAGAGGGGATTGTTCTTCTTTAATTCCTCTGAACCAAACAAAGTCCACCACCTAAGAGATCACAGGGCTACATTAGAGGTCAAATCAACAACTCCTATCTTCCAGCTAAGGCCAGTGGTGATGCAAACAGAGCAGCAAAACGCCACAACCAGCTGGGCTTGTTCCTTATCTTCTCTACATTCAGCTTTATAATGACAAATAAGAAACAACCCTGAATGAGACACTTCTAAAGAGGCACTCAAGCAGGCGGTTATTAGCAAAATTTAGCATTTACATAGCACTTTGAAACCTCTGAGAGCTTTACAGGCATTCATTCAGCCTCAACTTCTTTGGCAAGGTAGACATCCTTATCTTTTTTTAAATAGATGGGGAAACTGAGTCACAGAGGGGCAAGGAAGAGTAGCTCAAGGCCAGTTTAGGTCTCATGTTTAAAAGCTGAATGGAATTTTTGAAGTTCCACATAACCAGATTATTTTATGGACTTCCACAAAGCCGAAGCCCCAACCACCTCTCTCGGCAATGGTTCAGATTCAGTGGCTTTCGTGGCATGGACATATCATTAGGATGGCAGACCAATGAATTCCAAAGCACCTATACCAAGGACAGCTGCTACACAGCCAGTGCTCATGTGATCACCAAAAGCTTTGGTAGCGTGATGATTGCCACTGAACTGACTATCCAACCAGACCGTCTTCAGGACCTCGCTTGGGATCGATCCACGTGGCGCTCAGTCTGCAAGGAGACTACATCCATTTGGAATTAGCCTCAATGTTTTTCACACGACGCTGAGCTTGGCCATAAGGATCGCTGTCTGGTTTCACTCAGTTTCACTTCCTGGTTCTCCCACACTGCTGCAAGGTGGATGGATTTTGGCTACCAGCACTGCTGGCAAAGGTTAAAAATAAAAAGAATGACTAAGGTCTTCAGGGCAGAGCCTGCCCTGCTGTGTAACTCTACTGCGTCTAGCACAATAGGGCACGATGGAGGCCAGGATTAGAACTCAAAATGACCTTGACAAACTGGAGAATTGGTTTGAATTCAACAAGACGAAATTCAACAAAGACAAGTGCGAAGTACTTCAATCAGGAAGGAAAAAAATCAAGTGCACAAACTAACTGGCTAGGCGGTAGTACTGCGGTACAGGGGCTCGGGGTCATAATGCAGCACAAATTGAATAAGAGCCAACAATGAGATGCAGCTACAAAAGAGGCCAATATCATTCCGGGGTGTATTAACAGGAGTGTCGTATGTAAGACACGGTAGGTAATGATCCCACTTTGCACTGAAAAGCCCTCAGCTGGAGTAGTGTGTCCAGTTCTGGGTGACAAACTTTAGGAAAGATGCAGACAAACTGGAGAGAGTCCAGAGGAAAGCAACAAAAGTGATAAAAGGTTTAGAAAACCTGACCTGTGAGGAAAGATTAAAAAGAACTGGGCATGTTTAATCTTGGGGAAAAAAAGACTGATGTGGGGACCTGATACAGCCTTCCAATATGTCAAGGGCTGTTATAAAGAGGATAGTGATCAACTGTTCTTCATGTCCTCTGAAGGACAAGAAGTAATGGGCTTAATTTGCAGCAATGGAGATTTAGGTTGGATCTGAGAAAAAACTTTCTAACAAGAAGGGCACTTCTGTCCTGGAACTGGTTACTGAGGGAGGTTGTGGGATCCTCATCGTTGGAGGTTTCTAACAACAGGTTGGACAAACACCTGTCAGGGATGGTCTAGGTAGACTTGGGTCCTGCCACACCACAAGGGTCTAGATTAGATGACTTCTTGAGGTCCTTTCCCTACATCAGCCAAGGTCTCTAGGTGCTATTGGAACATAAATAATGAACAACATTAAACTCATTGAGAACCAGAATTCTGGGTTTATCAGGTTTTGTAGAAAACTCAAGGTCAAACTGAGGGCAACCAAGTAGTAACCAGTTCCTACACTTCCCACCTTGGGCAGGGACACAAGGACAGCTGTATGGAGTGCCAGCACCACTCAGTGGAGGGCAGAACTCCAAGAACAGGACTGGGCGGTGGCCAGGTGTGACGGATGGAGCAGACTATTCACTCCCTGGGACACACACACCCCTGTGTGCAAGGAGCTGCCCCAGAGAGGCTGTGCCCCCCAGAGGTGCAATCTTGGAGCTCTTCATTGAGAGGTGCAGGTCTGTACTGACCCCTATATGGGGCTGTGGCTTAGAAGCTGTAACAGAGCTTTTAGCTTTCAGAATCTACTGTGCATGTTTAAACTTTGCAACATAGTTCAATTCAATAAACAAAGGACCATCTCCCTCTAAATTGAACCTCCCTAATCATATCAAGGTGTTCCTCAGATAGTGAAGAGAAAACCTTTTCTTCACTTAAATACTTTGTATTCATTGCAATAAAAACAGTATGACATTGCTCAAGTCAATGGATGTGACAGACCTTTTGAAACTAACAAAGAAAAGAATGTAATGAAACATTAAATGAAGCACATTTGTGCCTATTCCAGAAGAAATCTCAAATAAAGCCTTTTGGATAGCCTGTGCATAGGGATCCCAGAGCTGAAGTGTGTTGCTTTTCCCATTTCCATATCGATGTACTCTCGGGAGAGAGTCTAATACAATACTGGGCTACCTAGGACATAAAAACAACAACAAACAAAAACACACTTCATTTCTCACATCTTAGGTGGGGACGGACGTTTACAACTTTATTTTCTCACAAAAATAAGAAGTTCTGCTCCACTGCACTGAAGCCGAATAGAAAAAATTAAATGGACCAAGAATAATTAAGAAGACTCAAGTCACAAATCCAAAACAGGCAAACTACAGTACCGTATACATCTAAAAATGGCAAAAACTGGGATTACAGCGAGCTAGGTTTCTCTATTGGGTTCTTGCTCAGACCGTAACCAGCGAGCACTTAGAAAGATTTTCTCTGCTAGTTTCAAAGTGTAAGAGCAACTGAAGTTTCCATTTTCTGTGAGGGGCAGAGCTGGTACAGCAGCATAGCTAAGTGGCACAGTTTATCCTAGATGGTAAATCGGTATTACAGTCATACGAGGAAGAGGACTTTCAAGAGGAAGGAAAGGAAAACCCTACACACAATGGAAACACTAAACTCTGCTGAGTGAACGCAACATGAATTTAGCTGGGGAACCCTGGATGGTATACTGAGCAACAAAAAGACAAAAGGACTTCCCCATCACTACAATTATCCTTGTGGATCTACATTATGGGTCATATCATGCTAGGATAATGCTTTCACTGTCTATTGTGGAATTTTTATTGACACTTTTAATTGGTGTATCGACATTTTTTAGCAAAATCATCCAAATGTTTATGGACTGCAAACCGCATTTTCTTACTAAAACCAGATGTGTGGTTATAACCAATTTCAATATAATTTTTTAAATGATGATTAAAAATGTTTCATAAAGTTATTGTATGCAATGTAGTAGCTATGTCGATCCCAGGATATCAGAGAGACAAGGTGGGGAAGGTCATATCTTTTATTGGACCAACTTCTGTTGGTGAGACACACAAGCTTTCGAGGTACACAGAGCTCTTCAGGTCTGGGAAAGATACTCAGTGTCACAGCTACACACAAGGTCAAACCGATAGTTTCACATAAGTAGTTAGCAGATATTCTGAGGGACCATTCAAGGTGAAGTGGCCCGTTCATATCCCTGTGGTCACAGCACAAAAGGGGGGTTAGTGGGTTACAGATTGTTGTAACAAGTCATAAATCCAGTGTCTTTATTAAGACCATGATTTTTAGTGTCTAGCAAAATTATGAACTTAAGCTCCCAGGCTCATTTTTTAAAAGTGTTGTGCAGGTTTCCTTTGAGGACAAGGACTAAGAGGTCAGATATGGAGTGATCACTTTGTGAAAAGTGTTTGCTCATACATGGTATAGTGGGTTTTTTTCTTTTATCGTTTTTCTGTGAGAGTTCATTTGAGAACACAGTGATTGTCTGGTTTCACCTGCCTAGTTGTTATTGGAGCATTTAGTATACTGGATGAGATATACCACAAGTCACAAAGATCCATCTAACTTTCTTACAGACCCAGTCACAAAGCGGAGACTTCTTCTCTCTGATTATTTCTGTTTACGTGGCACAAAAGGATAGATTGGAGGCTAAGGACCTTAGCTGTCTGGTTGTAAGCCTGGCCCAGTGGGACATTTCCCCATTACTCAACCCTGATATTTGAAAATGGCATTATCTTTTCAGGGTCGAGCACTGAGTGTTCCCAATGGTTGGACTCTGCCTGCTAAGCAGGGGTGCCAGTCTGGGAGTCTGAATTACCCGCTACACAATCCAAGGCTTTGGTTACACAAAACCAACTCTGCTGGATTCTTCTCCATCCGGCTGCCTTTCTTCTTTTCTCAAAATTAGCATGGGAATTAAAAGATATACACACACACCCCCTGAGGCTCAGTACCTTTTGGACAGGAAAACATATGCAGTCCTATCCTAATATTAGTGGTGTGTTGGTTTTCACCAATCCCACCATCAAGGGGTTCCAAGTTGCCTACTGTCAGTTGCACTAGGAGCCAGGATACATTGACTACGGCCAGCTGGTGCTCCAACAGTTCTTATAGCAAGGCCTGACTGCACATGGAATGCACGAGGGTTTGGGTCCCCAATACCATGCACATGGATCAAACAGTTTGAAGGCTCCAGGCCAGAGAGCCTTGACCGACAATGACATAAGAGTAATTATTTTCCATGTGGGGCTGTACCTTGGGTCGTTGTAGCGAAGCAGTGTGGCTCCCCTCCTCCCCAGGGAGGGTTGAGCCCCGTCAATCATCCCCCAGGGCGGAACTGCTGGGCGGAAGTCCCGCCCCTCAGAGGGTCAGGTGACGACCCGGAAGAATAAAAGCCGGGCCCCAGCCTTCAGTTGCAGCCCAGCCACCGTCAGGAGCAGACATGCCCGCCGACGCTCGTCCCTGGGAAGCCGCTGAGGCCAGAGGCCGCTACGACGAGGAGCTGCCAGAGCTGCCCCGCGGCCGCTACGACGAGGAGCTGCCAGAGATGCCCCGCGGCCGCTACGACGAGGAGCTGCCAGAGATGCCCCGCGGCCGCTACGACGAGGAGCTGCCAGAGCTCCCTCGTCCCTACTACGGCCCCGAGGAGGCACCAGACCAGACCTGGGCCACCAGCCCAGAGGTATTGCCGGACCTACCGCCCAGCCCTGACTGGGAAGAGCCCATGGTGCTGGATGCCCCAGAGGACCAGGTAGGAACCGAGGGGGATATTGGAAGCAGCTCGGGGGCAGCTGACTACAGTCAGGCTGCAGAGGGCCCCGTGCCTATGTCAGTGTGTTTCGGTGAGGAGCCCCACTGATCGTCACTGGCGGCGACAGCCGCTACTAGGGCCCCGGGCTGGATCGCAGAGGAGTGGGTGGGCCTGCGTTCCCCCTGCCACCCGTAACCGGGTGGCAGAATCCCCCTTCACCCTGACCTAAGGAGGCCATAGTAGTTGCCACTGCTCTGCCCTGCCCCAAAGGGTCAGAGCTGATAAACTGCTGTGTTTGTTGGTGCCCCGCCCGAACCAAGGGCTGGGCCCCCTGTGCTTTGCCACTGCTCTGCCCTGCCCAAAGGGCCAGAGCGAATTGACTATAATAACTGTTTGGTGGCGCCCCACCTGAACCAGAGGCTGGGCCCTCTTTAACTGTGCCGCTGTTCGGTCCCGCCCACAGGGCCCGAACCGCCGGAGCTGACTGCGGTCCCGAGGGCAGAGGCCCTCGGACGACTTGACAAGGCCGGTGTGGCTCCCCTCCTACCCAGGGAGGGTTGAGCCCCGGCACCCACACGTCCACAGTCGTTCATCAATACATTCTCCTCCTGGACACAGTCTGATCCTTAGCCAGGCTGCTACCCACTTCAAAATCATTCTTTTCTGATGATTAGCACATCAAGTTCTTCTAATGTCGTTTTTGGATGGAATTTCCTAGGTGCATCTGTGCTTCAACAACACGGAACTATTTGGCTAGGTGGCATCACAACACTTTATCCTCCACACTCCTCATGAAGTTTGAAGGAGAGCTTTTCTCTCCTAGGAATCTCAGAATCTATGCCTCTCTAGCTTACACAGCCATAGCAAATGAATCCAGGGCTCCTGCAGAGCCCTGCCTCATTCACTGCAAGCAACTGGTTATACATGCACCGTCAGAACATTCCTCACTGTGCAACTATGTTAATTTACATTTTCCAGGTGTCTGCAGTTTTGTCAGCTTAATGATAAACCTCTGTGTAAAATGTACTGCATGCACCCTGTATGATCTTCTAGATGTCATAACTCCATCAAAGCAAAAGCAATTTTCCCCAGAATAAGCAGAAGAGAAAACTTTGGGAGAAATTAATGACTGCTGTGGCCAATGATTTTTTTTAAAAACCAAGTCTAGGAGTAAAAAGTTGAGTCACGTGTGGACAGCATATTGTTTTCCAGCTCTGCTAATGCAAAACTGGTTTTGCTCAATCTTTAAATAGTTATCAGGAAACCATGCCTGGAAATTTCACCCAAAAGATGAAAATCTCAAGATTCAGAAACTTGCAAGAGGCTGAAAACAAGGGGTTAGAATGGAAATGTTATGGAAGCTTAAGTACAGTTATTTCTGATTCTCTCTCTCTATATCTATATGTAAGCTCCTTTCAGGCTGAGGGCTCGGGTCCTTCTCCTCATCTGCACCATTCGAATTAATTATACACTTTAATTTCATGAATTATTAATTTGATTCTGACTCGGCAGCTTATGATTACCCAGCGCTACAGACTATACAATTCCAGCTTCATTAAAACATCACCAGCTGCCTGAGAGACAGACATTAAATAGGGGAGAGTAATAATAAAATTAAGCTCTCTGTGCATAGCAACAGAGTCCTCCACGGCCTCCTGCCGCCGAGGGTCTGCCGCTCGCTGGGCCAGAATGGTAAATAGATCCTTTGGAGGAGGCTTATTCCATTTTGAAGACCTTGGCTCGGTGCACAACAGCCTCGGTTGATACAGGCTGATTTAACAGGCTCTTCTCACCATCCGCTATTCCCACCCCGTTTTTAACTGCTCGCTGGCCGGTCCCAGCTGCAGTATGTTGGTTCAGACACAGCACCCCTGCCGCGATAGCTCAGTGCTATGGGTCTACCTAGGTAACACGACCCCTGCCACGCTACCATCACACGTGCTCCAGATTCATCCAGCCTAACACCCCACTAATGGAGCCAGCCAGCACTTCAAGGGCAGCCAAGGACCAGCCGTTAAGGGGTTAAAGAGAAGGCAGCTCTTTATTTCACAGGTTCCACCTACATCCATGAGTGGCAGGGGTGAGGGTGGGGGGAGGTAACAGAGTAGCGCTACCTGTTCACAGGTGAGCCATACAGAGAAGGGGATGGCAAAGTAGACCCGTTCCATTCCTCCCCACTGCATATTTCTTCCCAGACATCGTTTTCAAAGTGGGTTGTTCAAACTTGACTGGATTCCCTTGCAACGGGGGTCATTTGCTCCTTGACTCAACACTGAATTGCCAAAGTCCGGCTAGGAAAGGAATCCTTCACATCTCATCCTTCCACAACCCTGCACTCAGTTCCACCCCTCCAACGCCAACTTAGGATCCCGGAAAGGCTAGTTCCATCTGTCACTCCAGGTGACTCCCTTCCCCCATCGCTCCAGTCTCCAGCAGGCAAGATCAGGTTAAAGTCCTCTCCAAATAAATAAAACCACAGCTCTGCCTCCCAGCGACTCCCTGGCAAAACAATTTATAGAAGGAAAATGTCAGAATTTAGACATTCCATTTAGCTGCTTCAGAAATCTAAGGACCCCAAACCTTGTGGGATTTGAAAAAAAAATCGATGGAATTAATTAAGGGAGATGTCCAGGGCTCTCCACTAAGTAATCAGCAGGTACAGTAGACCTGAAATTCTATAAAGAAAAATGGCAAGGGATGACATTGAGGGAGGCAGCGGGGATTAAAAAATGAGCATCCGAGAGGCCCAGGCGCACACCCATTGATCGCTGCATTAGGGATTAAGGATTCAATGAGCAGCCAGAAGATTCTGTAGCAGAAAATGGTTACAGAGGATGAGCATGAGCACAGCCGATGTATATATAACCTCTGACAGGCAGGCACTGCCGAGACAGAGGGCACCTCTCCAGTGAGCCTTAGTGCTGGAAGGTTTGTTTTGTCGGGGGAGAGTGGGGACTTTGAGGAAGCCATTTTACTCAGTCTGGAATCTCCCCCCGTCCCATCACACGTGAAGCTCTCAAGTCTTTGTCCTCCCCCTCTGTAACCCATCCCTTACCCCAATACAGTCGAGTCTCATCTTAAGCTGGGGTTACGTTCCGCTGTCAGGGCGTAAAGTGAAAATTGCGTATAGTCAAAATTACTTTGAGTGTAATGGCAGGTGGAATCACCCGCACTACAGGTTCAGTATTAAAATTCTTATTTTTCTCTTTTTTTTTTCTTGTTTTTGCCAACAGCGCAAAGCTGAATTCGCGCATGTTAAATGTGCGTAAGATGAGACCCGCCTGTATGTTCTGGAGCATAGGCTCTTGCAGGATCGATCATGGTTACCTAGTGCACTGCTCAATGCAATGTGGATGTCAGCGGGGAACACCAGTGCCAAACCGGGAAGGTCCCCAGCTCCTGGAGTGGGAACGCGATACAGCGCATCAAATCCTTGCGGCAGGGAGGGAGGCGTGAACATATACAACGAGGAGAGGACCAGGGTTCAGGGAAGGAGCAACTGAACGAGAGTGCTCTGGGGACAGACCCTGCAGGGGTGCGTTACGCTCCAGGAGCCCACCTTGGGTAGAGTATTCAGACAATGGCTCTGGGACAGAACCACGCTGAGCGCCACTTTCCCATTGTTGACTGAGTAGAACTAGAGGGCGAGCAAGGTCTTCGGCAACTAAGCAGCAGGATGGTCCAATGGTTAGAGCGCTAGCTGGAGACCTAGGTTCGTGTCCCTTCTCTGTCACAGTCCCTGTATGACCTTGGTGAGTCTCTTTGTGCTTGCGTGGCCTCTCAGCATGGCATTGGGATAAATCCCTAAAGAACTGTGAGGTGCTCAAATACTCCGGTAATGGCAGCTCTAAGGCCATGGCTACACTGGCGCTTTACAGCGCTGCAACTTTCGCACTCGGGGTGTGAAAAAAACACCCCCCTGAGTGCTGCAAGATACAGCGCTGTAAAGCCTCAGTGCAAACAGTGCCACAGTGCTGGGAGCGCGGCTCCCAGCGCTGCAAGCTACACCCGTAGAGGATGTGGAGTATGTGCAGCGCTGGGAGAGCTCTCTCCCAGCGCTGGCGCTGCGACCACACTTGCACTTAGGGTATGGCTACACTTGCACTTAGGGTATGGCTACACTTGCACTTCAAAGCGCTGCTGCGGCAGCGCTTTGAAGTTGCAAGTGTAGCCATACCCTAAGTGCCTTAGACAGACAGACAATGCTGTTACCACCAGTTCAAATCCAAGTAGGTCAATTTATCTTGCTAGGTTAAATAAATGCAGCTTACTGTACAATGTAGCTTTCGGAAAAATACCTTAATAGGCCAGGTCTGGAACATATGCATGTCCAACCTCCTCCCAACCTCCCCCCCACAGTAATTTTTTATTAGTGTATGGGGTCGCCCAACAGCCCAAACGTTGTATGACATTGTGGCCCTTGACTGCTGTCCTCCACACCTACGAGAGCTGTTCTTTTCCTCAATGATCATTCCAGTTTGTTTGGCTGCATGTGGAATTTTATTTCTAGGCAGTGCCACCAGCCCAGCCCATAGTAAGGTTGTCCGACAGTTTCCATTAAAACACTCCTTTTGCAGTTGCTCATGACTTTGCCAAACTTAAACCACTCAGGTGGGAATTTTCCATAGTGGGAACCTGTCTCAGGACTTTTTTAGGGAGAGTTTCAGCCAAAATGGTTCCATCATTTCAGAGAACAAGGCTAGACAAAAAGACATCGGTTTGCCCATATTTTCCTTGCAGGGGCGGTCCAGGCACCAGCACAGCAAGCGTGTGCCTGGGGCAGCAAGCTTCAGGGAGCGGCCTGCAGGTTGCTGTGAGGGTGGTAGGCAGGCGGTTTTCGGTGGCGCGCCTGCGGGAGGTCCGCCGGTCCCGCGGCTTCGGCAGTAATTCGGTGGTGGGGACACCAATGGCGCGGCACCAGTGGACCACCCGCAGGCGTGCAGCCGAATCCACGTGACCAGCAGACCACCTGCAGGCGCGCTGCCGAATCCGCGTAACCAGCGGACCGCCCACAGGCATGCCACCAAAAGCCACCTGACCTGCCTGCCTTACTTGGGGCGGCAAAAAACAGAACCACCTCTGTTTCCTTGGAAAAGTTATAGCATGCTGGGACTTGAAATTTTCCAGGAGATGGTGACCAGGGATTTGCCTTTTGTTGTCCCTGTGAAAATTCAACCTTATTTGGCTGAGTTATACACCACTGAAAAAAAAATCACAGTTCACACACACTCAGTAGACTCCTTGGATTCTAGCAGTTAAATTCCCCATCCACACTAAGCATGCTCCTCCAGCCCAGGTCTGATCTGGACGTTCCCTGCAACTGCAGCTCTGGGCTGCTGCCGACTCGGCCAGGGCCAGGGCCAGGGCCAGGGCCAGGGCCAGGCACCTGAACTGAGAGCAGCAAGCCTGTCTGTACTGTGTGGTCAATGACGCCCCAGCTGGGCCAAGGGAATGTGGAGGGAGAAGCTGCCTGGTTTGAATGCAGAGAGGGCAAGGGGTAGACCTACAGGGTGTGGAGGAGTGGACTGGGACACGGAGTGTGAGTATGAGTGTGTGAAGGAAACCTGGGGCTGGAAGCTCGCAAGGAGATGGAGAAGGAAACTGGGACTGAGAGTTGGTGTGGGGGGATGGTACTGGCTGAGCAAGGAGACGGGGGGTGTGAACCAGGAAGAGAAATACTTGTGCCACCTTAAATTAACCTCCTTGTGCATATTATGATACGGTCCTTAATTAGGCCATTACATGCTATTTTTACACCGGACCACGCCTCATGCAACGCACAGGATGGACAGTGCTCACTTAAGGAGCAGCTATTCAACATTTTCTTTTCTCCTCATTGTTCAATAGGCGGCCCCACGCCTTGTTCACTGCCCACTATTCCAACCCTGCTCTGAAGATAGAATTATGAATCACCTCCCGGGCTTCTTTATGGTGCTGGTCACTGTAATGCATATGCTTCTAAAACATTCATTTACCTTCACAACACCCCGGTGAGATCTGGGGTATTATCACCCCCATTTTACAGATGGGGAGATGAGGCACAGAGAAAAGAAAGTCAAAAGTAGCCACTAGTTTTGGGTGCCCCAGCTGAGGCACCTAGGACCTGATGTTTCAGAGTACGTAGCATTATAAGCACTTCACATGTTCAAAGCCCAGCTCCCAGTGACTTCAACTGTGAACACTCAGCACTTCTGTCAGTCACACGAAGGGTCTCAAGTCAGGCTTGCAGAGAATGAGTAACAAACAATGAGAGGAAACCTGTGAAAAAAGTGTCAGTTAACTGACTTGCCCAGCACCACACAGGAACTCTGTGGCAGAGGCAGGGCTACAATCCAATTCTCCAGGACAGCATTTGACTGCCTTTACTACGAGAGCATCCTTTCTCCTCCTGCAGTGCCCTGCCTCATTCACTGCACCAAATGAGGCAGAGGTCCCCCGGACAACAGCATCCTTTGCTACACAGTCCTGATTCATCCCCAGAACCGGTCCTTCCTGCCTTCCTGTGCACTGAGTGAAGCAGAAGTCTTGTGGAAAAAAACAATCCGCAATCAGGTAATTAAAGTCTGTATCACAATGCATGCGCACAAGGGGGTGAATTAAGGGTGCACAGCCAACCTTCATTCTGGCATTTCCTAACTTTTGAGTGCTTGACCTATGCCATCTTAATAGCATTCTTTTCATACAGCTGTTTTTGTGGGGAATTATAAATAGCTGGCCCTGGGAGTATTTGTGATGCATTCTAAAGGCACCCGGTGTCACAACTGCAGCATGCAAAACACAGGCCATGCTCTGTGACGGCTGCAAGGAATGAACTCAGGCGCAGGGAACTCAAATAGGGCACGTCCTTAGGCTAGTGAAACGGATGCTGTAGACACCAGAAGGGAAGGGGTGGTGAGCACTCTCTCCTTCCCCAAAGCCAGGGGAAGCTGGTTGGTGAAGCACTTGCACCGGGAAAACTGCAGATGTAGCCACCACATTGTGCAAACAAGACAAACCCCATGGACAGCACCATCCAGCTCTGCGGCTACTCTGCCTCGCCTTCCCCTGATGTGGGGGGTGGGGATGTGTGAAGACGAATAGCAATTCCCGGAACATTTCAATGAGAAACCTCAACCTCCCCCCGGCTGAGCACAGGACTGGCTGCTAGCTGTAATGGCGCGGTGTGTCTGGAGGTCGTGGGGCCAAGTCCAGCAATTCACCGCCAGGCTGCTCACTCTCCATAAATATGCATGGTTCCAAGTCATTGCAAGCTAAATGTCAGCCGTGCCAGAAGAGCTTTTAAGGCAGCGCACACTCCTGCGATAACATCTCAGCGCGTCTCTGACTGGACGCTCACTTCACGTGACAAAGGCAGGCTCTTCAGTGCACTTTATTAAAACAAGCAAATGGAGAATTCCAGAGATCGGGCTCGTTGTTGCTGTAATTTCCCCACTTCCTCACTCCCGTTTCTTATTTTGTCACGGCCTGTGAAAGCCACGAACCGCCAAGAGGGAGCATGATCTTGAGTAGGACACACAGAATCAGCTCTCAGGTGTTCTGCTGAGAACTCTACTACCGATGCACTGGATGATCTTTGATGAGCCACTTAAACAGGGTATGTCCATGTGGCAAAAATACAAAACAGAACATGTGCTGGCGAGTCTCAGAGCCCAGGGCTACAGACTGAGGCTCACACTATGGTGCTCAATATAGCCTTGTAGACATCCCTGCTTGGGCTCCAGCCCAATCTCTGAGACCCACCCCCGCGCCGGGTTTCAAAGTCCAAGCAGGAACGTCTACATGGCAATTTTTAGCATTGTAGTGCAAGCCTGAGTCTGTAGACCCAGGCTCTGGAGACTTGCTGCCGTGGGGTTTTTTTGCAGTGTAGATGTACTCTTAGAACCAAATCCACAAAGTTAATCAAAGGATCTGTGCCTTAGCCATGCCCCTACTGATAACACTTGCTGGTTTAGCAGTGTGCCATTGGTTCTAACTGGGCTCAGAGGGCTCTCTCCATTCAAGCAGGCAGTGGGGAATGTTAAATCACCAACTGGAGCAGGGGGATGGTCCGGTAGAGCGAGTACAGAACTGGGAGTCAAGAAGTCCTGAGTTCTAATTCTCGCTTGCTCTGCCACTGACTCACTGTGTGTCCTTGGGCAAGTTCCTTTGTGCCCTTGCGTCCCAATCTTCCCCATCTGTGAAATGAGATTAGTGATACCTACCCTACCATGAGTATTGGGAGTTAACATCCATGCAATGATTTGAACACAAAGTGCTGTTAAACATGCTAAATACCAACAGCCAAAAGTCAAATCCTCCTGGCATAGAAGTGAGTCACAGACAAACCAGCTCATGGCCTGAGCAAGTAGAAACCATGCTAAGCTCCTCTTGCTTTGACATCATTCTTGGGGGAGCTCACAGGTGAGCGCTGACCCGTATTCTTGTGTATGTTTCATGATACAAACTATAAAAAAAGCCCTCAGAGAAGACTAGACCAAACACACGGCACTCAACAGCTTTCAGTGCCCTTCCATCTTCCTCCTCCCACAGCACAGAACCAAATGGAGAGTGACATGGACCTTTGGACCTTCTGTTTTCCAGTCAACGGTGGCCATTCTGCATTCAGCGGGATTAACTTCTGAGAAATATACAGTATCAATAATAACAATAACAAAACCAGGGAGCATTCCCCATAGGGCAAGGATTAGTGGTACAACTGGAAATGTTCGACTTGATTATAATGCTTTACGAAAAGGTCACTGTGAGATTTCAGAGCTTTACCTTGAGGATGTTAGTTCTGTTTTCAGGACGAAATGGAAAGAGTCAGTTTGCCCCAGCGTGCCATGTCCGCATCACTCTGATTGCATTTCACGGGCCGGCAGCAGGCTGTGAGCTTCAGAAAAACATGGACACGCATGAACCCGTGCTCACACATAAGCACACAAACACGGGAGCGAGACATGTCAGCACATGTATCTGTGCCCGACAGTACATCTGCAGCCAGATCATTAGCATTCATCATTTTTGCCAAAACAGAGCCCAGGCATTTTATTTATTTGCTTATTTTTAGCTGCTAGATGCTGCATTTCTGCATCAGAAACCGCTCTGGGAAGCTAAACAGTAGCGCACAGATGTGGAAAAAAACAGCAGACATTTCTTAGCCTGCATGCACTACAGAGCAGGGACTGCATCTCCCTCTATGTCTGGAAAAGATGTCGCACATGGTAGACATTAGTCTCTTAGATTACTTACTACTTAGACTGTAATTCCTTTGAGGCAGGGTCCTGGGTGCTACTGTATTACACTAGCATATAGTGATAATCATCTCAGCCTAGGCGTTCCCAAAAAGGAACATCATCACTTCACTAGACATCTCGGCTGTTAGAAAAGTGCCCCTGGATGTTAAAAGGCCACACTAAGCACTGCACTAATTCACACTATGCTGGGGCAGTGCTCAGCACTGACCCAGAGACAAGAGCGCCACCTATTGAGCCACTAACTTCGCTTTTCCCAGCGCCTTTAGTTTCCTTTCAAGTCCCAAGCGGGGCTGAATTGGCTGGTGAAACCTCCGCTTCAAGTGGAATGGCTGTGGTGGTCGGCCGCCCCTGGAGCATGTTTCTGTCTTGTCATGCATCCAGTCCAAACCCTTTACCCTGGACAAAAGCGCAATCATCCTGGATGTTTGCTTTCATAAACCGCACCCCAGCATCACTGCAAGCCCGGCTTAATTGAAAGCGACATTGCCCAGGGGGACAGGAACAAAAGTTAAGCTCATCATAAGGCCTTTTTTTGGCTTAACATTAAAGACGCATTCCCAGTGCTGATCTTTTGGCTCTCAAAGGGAGGGGCTGAGAGGAGTATAAATACTGGTGACGCAAAACCCCAGGGCCAGGGTTTTCGAAGAAGGCTAAGCCTTCATGCCCTTTCCTGTAAGCAGGTAGCCCACTGAAACCTGCAAGAGCAGCTCAGAAGCCGGGGAAGCCTGCAGCCATACCACTTCAGGCTGAGATCTCACACGCTACACGGGGCTGCCATCCCTTGTCATTGGCTGAACAAGAGGCCACCAAGAAAGCCGGGAGGGGGCTGAAAAGTAATGATGATGGTGAGTCAGGATGGGACCCTCTTTCCTCCAAATCAGTACTGAGCCAATGCCACGGGATGGTGTTAGGGGTATGCGTTCTGCTACCTCTCAGACGAGATGTAAGCCAAGTCTGAGACCATTTGTGGCAAGTAAAGATCAGTGGCACTTTGCATGAAGTGGCGGCAACTGACTGTGGGTAATTAACTGCCTTGTTACATTCTCCCTGCAGCTCCAGCTAGTCTCCACCTCCCATCTCAAAGTGTTCTCATGGCACTTTACAAGACAAAAAGGGATGAGGGTTATTATAAACCCTATGTGCTGTTAAACAGTAACTTTGTTCCTCCCAAGAGGTGGCTGCATTGCAGCAGCGGGTATGTGACGCAGCATGAAGCGCTTTGGAGATGCAAGATGCTACGCAAGTGAAACAATTATTTTCTGATGCCTGCTGGTGAGCCCAGAGCACTGGGACAGCGTGACGCTCATGCACAAGCTAAAACACAGCTGGTGGGTCCCTGTGGCTGCAGTAGGCTGTCCTTTCAACTAAAGCTGACTGTAAACACATTCGGTGGAGCGACGCCTGTTTCAAAGCTGGGATGGATGGAATAAACATCTTGGTTTGTTCCTTCGGCTGAGATGGGCCCACAAGGCATGTAGACTGTGTGCCTGGAGTGTATTTGTTCTAACTTTCTGGAGTGCTCACACACACCTGCCTGCGGAGCTGCGCTGCTGTATTCCCACCACTCCAGCCCTGCTCTGAAGAACTCCCAGCTGCTGCCAAAAGGTATTTTTAGCTGCATTATTTATTTGAACACCTGCCTGCGACCCTGAGGCAGAGCAGAGCTTGGGCACAGGAGGGGGGCTGCACTGGGAAATCTGGACATTTTCCACCAGAACATTGGAGAGGCATGACCCACAGTGATCCTTTCCTTTCACTGAAGCCGCTAGCAAAACAAAGCAAAGGAAATCCAGGAACTACCCTCTCAGCACAGAGCTGAATCCTGCTCGCCCTCCTCAGTGAACTAGCCCCACTGAACTTCCACTCTGCTGCCATACTGCCGCAGATTCAGTCAGCTCAGGCGCGTCCTGTGGGTAGACCAGAGGCTGTTGCTGGGAGCAAATTCTTAGGGAAGGCTAGTTGACTTGGAAATCTTTCTCCCCTCTACCACCAACGCATGGAAGTAGCTCCACAGTTATGCGTGAGTTGAGTTTTCCATTCAAAACAGGGATTGAGCCATTGTGTTATGCATTTGCTCCCCCAAAATGACAGGACTTGCTCCTTGGGCACTGAATGAATTGTCAGGGAATTTAGAAGTACATCCGTTCATTGGTTTAGGAATAAAAATTCATTTTAAAATTGGGTCCTGTCCGAAAGTTAGCTGCTTGTGTCAGAGCACCCTTGAACAATACAGGTTCTGGTATTGTCTAGCGTCACCAAAACTGGCAGCCAGATGAATCCTGGGTGGATCTGGTGCATTGAGTTTTCTTTGCGAGGAAACAGTCAGGGCTAATGATCATTCTCCCGGTCATTCCTCAAAACTCCAACTTTCTCCTTCAGCAGGCACTGAAAGCTAATGTTCTTCAACGAAACTCATGCAAGAATTGCCCTCTTTCAAAATGGCTGCCACCTCCTACCATCCTCAGAGAGCTGTAGGCCACAGCAAAGGAAGCCATCCCTTCTCTTCACCTGCATTCCTCTCTCTCTCTCTCTGACTCCCCACAGATTTGTGGGGGGTGATCAACACCATCTTCCCTGAGGGCAGCTTCGCTTCCTTCCCATTGGGAAGAATGGAGGCAGTGGCCATCTTTGCTAATGACAGCTGACAGCCTCACTCCTACTGAGAGCTGAGGATGCAGGCGAATGTGAAGAGTAGGAGGGAGGTGCAATGGCTGCTCTGGACGACTCTGGCAATGCAAAGCCGCTACACACCCAGCTTCAGTGGCCAATGCACCAGAGTAGATGTGGGCAGTTCCAGAGTGGCATAGAGCAGACAGTGCACACTACAGTACTTGGCTCTTAACATTAACGTGAAAGAAGAGATTTAAAGACTTATGTGCCATATCATCAAAGGAGTGGCAATCTCACATGGGAAGCAAGTCAATGGAGCACAGTGAATTTACATCAGTGTGGATCGGACTAGTGTCTTCACACTCAGCATCCAGTGTTCCGGCTCAACAGCGTGGGTTAGTGTTAAGACGGCACAGAGCAGCTCCACAGCGAACCTTCTCCTAGCTAACATGCAGAACAGCTGCTGGATCTTTGTAATCCGCCCGTCTGGAGCATTCTGGAAAGCTCTTAGCTAAGGTGCTGGAGAGCAGCAGCTCTAGACACCCACTTCTCCTCCCAGTCATACAGGGTCACACAATGCTCTGCAAACCAATCTGCTTGGAATGATACCCGGAGAAGGGAAACGGGGTGGTGGGAAGAGGAAAAACAGACAAAGAGAGGAGGAGTGCAGAGAAAGGCTAAGACAGAGAACAAGCAAAACTGCAAAAGACTGATAGACTCTGGCTGCTATGTTACTCGGAGGCCCGGTGATGCACAGACCTGCTACTGGGATTGTTCCCACAGGGGCACAGAGACAGACGAGGTGAAATTCACTGAGCAAGGGCCAGTGAGGAGAATGGAAGCCCAGGAAACCAAGTCATTTCCACTCCTTTTATTCCTCTTCTTTATTTATCAATGCCATGTGTGAATGGAACAGCCCCCCAACCCCTGTGTTGAATAATCTCTCCTCTTTCTACACAACCTCCCCCCACCCCACACCTGCCAAATCCTTCAGTTATCACTGAAATCAACCAGGAAAAAGGCATCTAAAAATAAAGACTGGGCCAGAGCATGATTGGGCTCCTGAGCTCACAGACCTGCTTATTTTGGCCTCTCTCTCCCGAGCGATAAAGCAGCTAACAGCCTGTTATCAGGCAGTCAGTGAAAATGTGCTCCAGCCTGATTAGGCCTCAGTCTTTGCCAAGGTTATAAACAGCCGTTATCGTTTTCCCAAACAGAATAATCCGGACAGTATCAGTTCAGAAACATATGGGCCACACAGTGAAGATAGCCGCTGACGGACACTTCATTTTAATTGTAACGAGTGGATAGCAGCAGCCCACAAACAACAGACGCAACTGCCCGATTGGCAGTGGGTCCTCTCCCACCCCCCATTTCCCTTTGCTTCATTCTTCTCTTCCTTGTTCTCAAAAGCACAATCCTTCTTTTCTCCTCTGGATGCTCCAGCCAACAGAGCTGTGCCCACCCATTACTGATCACAGAGCTCACCTGTCTGCTATGGGAATCAGCCGTGGCCCTTTCGGTTTCTTTATAAACCCAGATCCAAACTTGACACCCCCAAAACTCCACCTTCCCCCACTCTCAATCCCCAATTAGAAAAACAGACCAGCTGATTTGATGGATGGATACACAGACATCCCTCCCCCCCTATACTTTGAAATCTAAATAAAAACCAGGCAGAAGTTGAAAGCTTACCACCTAATTTTGACTCACAGGTTTTCAAAGGCTAAGAAACTGATGGATCATATAAAAATAAAAGGATCCTTTCTATAGTCCCATACATTATGTGGATCTGAAAGTGTTTTACAGACACTGATTAAATAAACCATCTAGATCCCTCCATATGTAGACAAGATTTCTTGCTCCGATTTTACAGAGGTGAAAAAGAGAGGCACATGGAGGTGAAGATCATGTTTTTCAAAAAGCAGCTGTTGATGTGGGGTGCTTTCATTTACAGCTGCCCAATGTGAGACACCTAGGGCTTGATTCACAACGCCCTAGTTCTCACAACGCCCACAAGCGCTCACCAATCCTGGGTCATCAGGCCAGAGGCATCCACAGTCAGTGGCTGCTTTTGGAACTTTACTGGCAAGTGATTTGGTCCAGGTCTCTGCGGGCATTCAAACCGTGCCCAGCTGCTGCCGTATCTGTCACAGAGACCACCTCAGCGCTGACCCGAGAGACTGTGGAAGAACTGGCTGGATTGCAGGGATTTTGTTTCTACGTATCTTTCAACCACAGCATCATCAAAAGCAACGAAAGGAGATGTGCCATGATAAAAAAAGTCCTATTTTAAAAGAGAAAGCCGCCTCTCCCCCCCACCCCATACACCTACACCCCCTCCCTGTGCTAGTACCAGTGCGTTAGAGCAGGCTTAGAACCTGATTCTGCTCTCACTTGCCCCGGTGCATACCCCCCCTGTGGCTCTCTGTTAGGGTTACCAGATAGCACGTGTGAAAAATCGGGACAGAGGTGGGGGGGGGGGGAGGGTAATAGGAGCCTATATAAGAAAGAGACCCAAAAATTGGGACTGTCCCTATAAAATCGGGACATCTGGTCACCGTACTCTCTGTCCCTCTCTAGCGACTAATCCACATACAGAAGTTTGAGAGTCCGCAAAAGTCTCGGAAAGTTGGTTCTTTGGCTCAGGCAGGAAAAGGTTCACGCTTTTAGATCCAGAGTCCTGGGTTCAATCCCAGTGGCCACATTGCAGAGTCAATGAAGGATGAGGAGGTGGATAAGCTTCCCCAAACCAAGCACCACTGGAAAAAAGTAGGTAGGCCTCCCGCCCTCCTACTGAGCAAGTTTCCTGACCTGTGCTCCTTCTCTTCTCCTTTAGCACGCCCATGGAAAGTGGGCCAGGACTTGACCACACATCAGGCAGCTGAAACACAACAACAGATCCCAGTGGGTGATGTAAGAGGTGGGTAGAGAGTGACCACAGAGTATGGCAGTTTGGAGAGCAGGGCGGCGGGGGGGGGAGGGGAGAAGCACTGAGCCAAAGCTTGGTGGGCATGAGGATTAGGATGGGACCTGCCCGAAAAGTTCCTTACAGGCCTGGACCACCACCCTCCCCTGTGCTGTGTCAGCACCCCTAGGAAAATGGTTCTGCACCCCACACACAAGACATGGCCTCCAATCCTTGGCCACCCACTCAGTACAGACCTCCAAGGCAAGGAGAGGATTTGATTTATGCCAGGACTACTTCTCGGAGGAGAGGTGGGAGGCGTGGAGGGGTGCGTGAGCACAACAGGCGAGATTCTATACACAGCTTCATTGACTTCAGTGGAGCCCTCACTGTACATATCACACACACACAAACTTTCCTCCAAACTGTCTAGGAGACATGGAGACCTAGAGGAGCTGTCCTTTCTCAGCAGCAGGGGGGTCTACAGGCCCCCACTCCAGCCCAATGCCCTCCGGCTCTCCCAGCCAGTGCCCACTAGAGTCCAGGTCAGCAGCAGTGAAGGATGTCTCATGGAGCAGCAACCCCTTATTTTACATTCTCCAAATGTCCTGTGTCTTCCCCTCCCCCCTCCCCTTCCCAAAAGGGGTGGCTTAGTTCAGAGATTCTTAAACACATTTGCATGCCCGAGACAAGCACTTAGGCATAAATTCATCATAGAGCAGAGGTCTCTCCTTTTCTTATTTTCTCCTCTCTCCTTTTCTTTATGAAACCAGAATGAACTCCCGGCGAGCCCTTGTGATTCCAGCAATGTTGCTCTGCACGAAGGATTACAGGGGATTCGCGGCTTGCCTTTTCTTTTGCTCACAGCGCACAGCATCTCTGCCTCGTTTTGTTATTAAAAATACATGGAGATAATGTTCTTAGCCCCACTAGTTGTCGTAATATTCTTGCTACTTCCATCTCCAGACAGTCCCAACTCCAGCATACACAATGCCCTGTCCTCACCTCCCAGCAGGGGTAGCACCAGACAACAAACAACAAAATATGAATACAGGAAGGAATGTTAAAACCTTGGGAAGATTTAAGACTGGGCTTCGAGTCACGGATGCTCTGGCACATAATCTGTATTCCAATCTCGGTGTCAGCAGAGCTGTGATCAGAATATCCAAGGTCCCATAAAAAATTCAGGGCTTATTGACTTCCCTACATTTGCTGCTGTTTCATGTTGCTCCTGCTTTCTTCCTTTCAGCCTCAAAAGAGGCCACGGCCCTTTCAAGTTGTCATCACAAACACCAAAGTGGAAGGAATTTCGTTGCTCTGGACCACTGTACTGACACACAAAAGTGCCAGAGAAGAACCTTTCCTATTTAACTCAGGGATTCTTTCCCATCCTCTCTCTTTCCCAGCACGGACTCAGAGGAAAGGCATTTCAAAGGACAGTTAGGCCTGATGAAGATTTCCTTTCCATGGTATTTTTAAACAAACGTATATTTTCTATATAGAGAACAAGAGAGGTGGATGTAGATGTATGCGTGTTAGATTCCTTGTGTATTTCTTTAAGCGGGCATGTGACGGTGTTTTTGAGAACACAAGAGGTTCCATGTATGGCCGGTATATGTGTGAATGTGGACGAGTGTCCTTGTATCTCACGCAGTCTACATCTGTCTCAAACTGTGCATGCACATACCACAATTATAGGCAGATTATTTTCTTCCCAGCTAAAACCTCGCCAAATCTAATAGAAATCCTAATTAAAAAGGCTAACACAGTAACAGGATGTAAAACATCTAATGGAAGGAGACCAAATTCCATGAGTCAAGTATATTCCACATGTCCCACTGTAGGGGATCCAGGCTGGAATGGCTATATTCCAACGCTGCCTGTAGAAGTGTGTGCACATGCACACGCGCACACACGCTGTACACGGGCACACAAATACAAAGGAGATAAGCAGACAGGCACACACTTACACATGGACATACACTAACATGCTCAGACTCCAGCATTTGTTATGGTGACACCTCTTTCCCATGCCCTAAAACTGAAGGGGGCTAGGTGGTGGTATGGCTGTTAGAAGGTCAAATTCATGGGGTTTTTCAGTTCACAACAAATATTTAATATAAGAATTGTAAGGCCAGTGAGGAAAACCCAAACCTGGGACCATCAAATGCTAACACACCTTAGGACTTGTTTCCCCACACTGATTTGCCGCAGAGGGAATTCCCCAGGGGCACTCTCTAGTTATTTTAAGGTCACTTTATGCCACATAAACAGCACAGAGTGAATTTGGAGGCTCAGGAATCAAGCCCCTTCCAATGTATTTTTATTTAACCACAGCCTTAAAGAGGAGTCACTGAAATCAGCTAAAGATCCATTCCCCTGAAATGTATAATTATGTAATCATTTAGTAACATGGTACTTTATATATACATCCACAAGAGCCTGTCTAAATTATATATTTATATATAGTGCAGATTATATGATTTGCAAATCATGTATCATTTACACACTATATTTTGTGTGTGTGTCACACACACGTACACATCACACATACACACACACACAAACTGTTATGTGTATAAACACACACATACTATTATTTGTGCCACTGTAATGCCTATAACCCCTGCTTATGGACCAGGTCCTCCTTTGTGCTAGGTGTTCTATATTATGCAGAGATACAGAAATAAAATAATGCATGTTCTCACGTGCATTGGCAATATAAATTTATATATAGTATATATATAGGTTGCACACACATAAATATTATAGATACACAGTATATCGCATGTATAACCACACACTGTATACACAGCTATATATGTGCACATAGTGTATATTTATACACACACAATACCACACATTTTATAAAATACAGTATACTTATATACACAATATAACAATCACAATATAAAGTAATATTAATGCATACCACGTATGCTCACTATATATACAAAACACACACTTACATAGTATATTTATATCCACCAACCTATACAACACACTGCACATATTTTTGTACCATGACAGCTCAGACTTTCAGTAATATAATATTATTTTTGAGATCAGTTAAGGTATAAAATGTGTGCTCTCTCCGTTTTTAATATTAATAAGTCTTGTAACTAGCAGTTTCTCGTAGCTCTGAATTCTTGAGCACAACTAGAAAGGGCACTTATCCTGAAAAATCTAATAAATTTACAGTTTTATATACTTCCTTCAATTGTAAAAGTCTTGTTCAATAAACTTTAAAATGCCACTATAGAGCAATAACACAGACAGTATAAACCCAGCCCTGGGAAAGCTGTGCAACCAGAAATTGTTCCCTTTTCTGCTAGAGCAATAAAGTTTTATATGTTTGAACTGACTGTAAAAAGGTTTGAATGTTGGCAACTGGGGAATAATCTGTCTTCTTTATAGTTATTATCATATTTCCCACAAGACCCCTTGGTCTGTGTCAATCCTTCTCATATCTGACACCTTTGTACTGTCAGCGAAAGCAAGAATACTTTACTTTATTTTTTTTCTTATAGGTCTTGTATCTGTTTTCCTTCAGATTACAGCAAACAGGAATGAATTATTTGTGACATGTCTCCATTGCAGCACTTTAGCAAATAAAGCTGGTTTGGAGCTGCCCTGCCTTTGCAAAAAAAAGAAAATGATCAGCAAAAGATTATAGGTTTTTTTCCTCTTGACTGACGCAGGGAGGTTGAAGACACAAGGAAATGCTAATGAAAAAGAGAATGTTTCTGAGAGCCACAGCATTCGGTAAAGCAACGGTGCTGCACTGGTGAGCACCAGGGATGAGAAAGGATGCTTAATTGACTCCCCAACTTCACTAGAGAGAGCAGCTGCAACCAAGCTCCCAGGCAGCTAACACAGGGATTGCTGTCATCTGCTCAGCTTCACAGAAGTCAGCATTCCTGCCCGGGTGCTGACTAGGATAAACCAGAACTGCGACGGGGAGGGCCAGCAAGCAAGCTGGCAAATGAGGACTCTTGGCTAACTGGTCAGCGGAGTTGAACTGGGTCCCGGCTCCTGGCAGGCTGTCAAAGCTCTTTCATGAGAAGGGACTCTCTGTCAACAGACTTCTGGCAGGCTGTAGTCTTGGAGACCTGCTGTCCGTCTGCCAGCCATGCAAACTACTTTCCACCTGCTTCCCCCGAGTTCTGTTTTAATGAAACAATTGAAAAAATCAGGGAGACCTAAGGAACTAGTGTATGTAATCAGAGATCACTGGGAAGCGGCAGCAGGGTGCAGAGATTCAATTAATGGAGCCAGATCAGCCCGTAAATCTGGCTTTCCATGAACAGAAACTTCCAAGGAATTAATTTTTCATAAATGAGAAACAAACAATGAGACAAACTAAAACAGCGCTAGAGGCACGCCCACACGTGCGCGCACACACCCTGCTCTACAGAGGACAGTCAGCCTACTGTGTTAAGTTTCATGGAATAAAATCGTTGCCAACTCTTGCAATTTTGTCAGGAATCTTGCAACATTTGCTGTTTTTTTCTTTAAGCCCCAGCTTCTGGGGTCATGTGATTACAATAGAGTCTTTTTTTAAAAAAAAAAAAAAGTCAGTTTCTATCCATCAGAATTGAGGAGAAAAGCTTTAAAACATGATCTAAGTGCAATTTCACAAACCAGAAGGCACATCATAAGAACAAATTTAAAAAAAAAAAATCTAACCCTTTTCAAACCACTCGTGATTTTTAAGCTTCAGCTCATGTCTTTGAGCACTTGGGGCTGGCAGTGCTACAAACTGAAAAGGCAGCAGTAAGTTAGACACAAGCCATCACAGAAGACCAAGCTCTCAGCACGGAGATTTAAAAAGAGAGACACAAACCAGAATGCCGTGTTCATAGACATCCTAGTCTCCAAAGGCAGATGCTACATCAGGCGCCCTCTGCTGGCCCAGGTTCTGAGGTGCGCAGGGGGGAAGGCAGGTTGCAGAGAAAGGGAATCAAGCCCTCAGTGGAAGGCAAAATTTTAAAGTAAATAATCCACCCGGGGGGGGATTTTAGGGAGCAAAGATGAGGCACTGACAGAGACTGATATGTTAAAACAAGTGGTGGGGCAGTAAACAGATAAACTGAAGAGCAACCAGGCATCCAGAGCAGACGAGATCTGTCTCAGAGTTCTGAAGAAACGTAAGAATGAAGGGGTTGAGCTGCTAGCAAAAAAGCGCACTCACTTGTCAGCTATTGTATTGGAAAAAGTAGCAAGTGTCACTATGTTTAAAAAAGACTGGAGAGAGCCACAGGATCACAGGCCACTGGGCCTCACTTCAGTATCAGCTAAACTGGCTGAAATGATCATGAGAGAATAATGAAACATCTAGCTGACTGGGATATCACAGGAACTAACCAGCACAGCTACCATAAAGGAAAACCATGGCCCGCTACTCTATTAGAACTCTGAGTAGGTCAACCTCGCAGTAGACGAAGGAAAATAGCTGGGGCATCATTTATTTGGATTCTCAAAAAACCTTTGACAAGATCCCTCACAAAAGGCTATTAAAGAAATGTAAGTGGCCAGAGGGTGAGTAGTTAAGTGCTGTCATGGATTAGAAAGCAGCTAAGAGACAGTGAAAAGTGGGAATAAATTATCAATGTTCAATATGGCAAAGGTTAACAGGGAAGTGGGTGTCCCAAGGTTCTATGCTAGGGGCAGAGGTGTTTAACAGATGTATTCATGATCTGGAAAAGGGGATGAGCAGTGATAAAAATCTGACAAAATTTTACAGAGAATACAGAATTATTTAGGGTAGTCCAGACCTGAAAAGGCCGAGAGGAACTCCTGACCAAGCAAAGTGAATTGGCAGCATGATAGGAAATGACATTTAGTGTTAATAAAGGCCAGGTAGCATGTTCTGGAAGAGACAGTTTGAACTACTCCATACATATTGCCTGTACCTGAAACCTCTGCTTAACACACAGTGGCAGTCAGAGAACGCAAACAGAATGCTAGGAAGTATAAGGAGAAGGAAAGAGCCCTAGATTTTAAAGCCAGGAGGGGCCAATGCGCCATCTAATCTGACTTCCCATCTAACAGACCAGCTAATTTCACCTGGTTACCCCTGTATTGCACTCAAATCACTTCTGTTTGACTAACGCATCTCTTCCAGAAGACAAAAAATAATTATAATGCCATTACAGAAATCCACAGGACATCTGTATATGGAACACAAAATCTACTCCCAGGAGGATGTAGGTAGAAGAGAGGCAGTTCAGAAAAAAGCAGTGACAGTTGTTGGAGCTATAGGAAGCCTTCCACAAGAGCAGAGGCTGAGGAGACAACCAAACATTTAGCAGGATTCAAAAGAGGATGAGATATTTATACGGATGGTGGGAACGCCCACAGTTGCATTCGACAGGATAAAAGAATTAAGAGAGCTGCAAACACTCATGCCTCAGGGCATAAACCAGGAGGGTCAGGAAGCAACCACTTCCCCTGTGGGGAGGTTATTGTCCATTATGGGGTTTCTTGCAGCCAGGACCATCTCTAGGCACCAGTAAACCAAGCACGTGCTTGGGGCGGCATTCTGGTCATCCTTTTATTTTTTGCTGCTGCAGTTGCGCTCTTGAAGGGTTTTTTTTGTGTTTGTTTTTTGCTTAGGGCCGGTAAAAAACCTAGAGCCAGCCCTGCTTGCAGCAGGTGGTACTGGCTGTTGTTGGAGACACTGAACTAGATGGACCCTGGTCTGACCAGACAATGGCCAGTCCCATGTTCCCATGGAAATTAACTTTCAGACTCACTGGGTAGCTTAAGCACTCAGTTGCTGGCCCTCGCTGAAGCTTGGGCATCCTTGGGTACTGGCCCAATTAGCTCTCCATCCCAGCTCAGCAGGAACCCCATGCCTCCATCCCTTCCCATCTCTCTGGCCTACCCTCTTCTGCTGAGGGCCAGACAAAGGTTCCCTCCTCCCGCCGCCACCTCTTCAAACGAGGGGTGATGCCATGCTACTGCTGCCTCACCCAGCTGCCAGGCTGGCCCCCTCATTTGCCCTACCTTAGCTCTTTCTCCAGCAGCGGACTACAGGGGGAAGCAAGTCACGGCAGGGGAGGAGAGAGGGAGCTGCCCAAGAGGAGGTGGCTTGTATCAGGTTTGCCCCACCACATGACTCAGCCCCACCACCCAGCAGCCGGAGACGACTCCTCTTTCCCTGCATAGCACCCTCTACTGCCACTTCCAAAACTTTGACATCAATTAGTTCCCACTTCACAGCCCTTAAGGAATGAGTAGATTTCCAAAGGATTACAGCTACCTCCCAGAGACACAGCAGCTAGCAAGCACCCCAAGGGCCACAGCTGGCAGGCAACACTTGAAATGGCTAATGTCACTGCAGTTATCCCATCCCTCCTTCTCACTGCATGCATAGCCAAGAGATTCAGATTTACAGCCAACCCCCCACGCCAAAGGCCGCTGGGAGATCCCAAAGAGTATGGCCGGATTGCCTTTGTACCGCTGCGAGGAAGGATTACACTTCATCACCAGTTGCAAGTAGCATCAGTAACAGACTCGGAATAAAGTTTTTGGTGCCATAGGAATGGATGTCCCATCGCACCCACCTTCTGCTGTGCTCCACAGGGGGCTTGACTGCCAGGGAAACATGCATGCCGCGGGCTCAAAAGGAGGACTCCTGATCTTTTAAAAATAAAGCAAACACTCAGATTAAAGGAGCTACCAAAGTAAATTTCAATTAAGTCTCGACACCCTTGGGGAGTAGGTCTTCATTATTATTCACCTTGTACTAGCAGGGAAATTGAGGCAAAAAAGCTGGTGACAGACCCAGGAATAGAACCCAGGAGTCCTAGCTTCCAATCTCCTTCTCTGCAAACCTATAACATCTTGGAGCGAATATTAACTAAACTAGAGAAGGTTGCTCCAGACTGGGCTACCTAAAATGCAGCGCACTGGCAAGTGTATCCATCAGTCAAGGAGGGAGATCGAGCGCAAGCAACACTGTAATATGCATTCACTTTCTGATGGGAAAAATACACACAGATGAAGTGCATGACTCAGGTTCCTGGGAAGCTGCTAGATCTAGACTCAGTATTGGAACTCCAGTTTTATATCTGCTCCCCTCTATTCTCGTTTTCTGGGAAGCTGGGACTTTGTCTTGGGTTATACCAACACAGAGCTTTATCCTTCTGACACATTGAGAGTGATTGAAACGCCTTCACGCCCCACAGACCCCTTGGCAATCTCGGCGGTCAGGAAACGTGCACACAAGAAATCACCCGATACGGTCACCTGCCATTCTGTTTGAGGTGCCAGCAGCCATGCCACTTCAGGATGTCATATCGTCACAGCTAAACTTGTTCACAACAACTTGGATGGGATACACAAGTCTTGGCCACCTCTCGTGGGATTTTTTTATATGAATTGTGCCATTGGCAACAGGTTGGGATATTGACTCCACTTCTGTTAATTACATGCTGCTCCGTAAACACACCCTGAAGTTTCTCTTGGATATCAACTGCTTCTTCACTTCCAGCCTGAAACGGTTGGGTATAGCGTTGCTGTGCACTGCCAGGTAATTGCTGCCTTACATCCTAGAGGTGGCTGCATGTTAGAAGAGGGGGAAGCAATTCTCATGGGTGGGCATAATATAAAGATGCAGATTTATTAAATAAAAGAGATGGGGGGCATTTGGATCCTAGATTTTGGTTTGGGCCCATCTCTGTGTAAAATGTATCAGTATATAAAACAAGTTTAATTTACCAGATACATGCATTTGTATACACATACATCACATACAGAGCACAAGACATTAAAACAGGCTATAGACATGTATGCTGCTGCTACTGTGACTTCCAAACAAGTCCCTCGGTTCAATAACCAATGATGGCTCAACTCTTTTTGTCACTAAATCAGCAATCACAGTACAGTCCTGTCTCTTAGCGCCAGGAGAGCCTGCTTTCACAAGTCTCCAGGCCGCTAGCATAGCGTTATTCAAGAGAAATCCATTTCCCAGTGGCTCACTAGCACTCTCTCAAAAAAACAGCAGCAAAAACCCAACACAAAACACCCCCCCCCCCCCCCCCAACGCGCTGCGGGAAACCAGACCACCGAGGGTTAAGTCCACCCTGTAATGAGCATCTCTGTTCCAGTGTGTAGCAAGAGCCCATTACCTCCCGCCACATTACCTCATTCATTTCTTATATGCGGCTGGTTTATTTTCCCATGAGCACCCAGGCTCCCAGACATGGCTAGTATAAAGTCCCCTCCCTCTCCTGTATTTCTCTATCCATCACATTTAACACCCTGACAGTAACAGTCTATAATGTTTCTATTCTACAAAACCGCTCTGTCAACTCCGGGCTTCCAGAGCAGCAACTGAGGAAAATAAATAACATCAACGCCGGGAACGACAGCATTGCAGCTTCCTTTCTGCTGGGGGCTTTATTTTATTATGGGGGGGAGGGAGCATGGGGGAGGGAGAGGGGGTTTTCCCTCTCAGCAGAACAAACGCTTGCCAGACGATCTGCGTGGTGTTCCCAATTCAGACAAAGAGTTGCTGTCCCCCTTTTCCCTCCGATCCTGCTCTGTTATTTCATTGACCCAGTGGCCTGGTGGGAGGCAGGAGAAGGGAATTCACTGGACCTTTCACCTGCCAGATGAGCCACGGCGCCGGCAAAGGCGGCCACCGTGCTTCTCTTTGGGCTACATGGTCATTCCAGAAATACAATTACCCTCCCGGCCATGGGCAGGTGCAGGGGCCAGCCTCCCAGCTGTTTGCAGAGTCCATTGTTCTGATGGGAACCAGAGTGAGAGAAGAAAGCCAAGTAGTTACTTACTGCAAGCCTACCTTCCTGGCTCGCTGCTTCCCTGGGGGCGTCAGTCCTACCTCAGGCAGCCACTCCGGTCTCTTCCTGGTCAAGCCAGGGACTGGTGCCAGCGATGCAGGCTGGGGCTTTAAGCATGCTGCAGTGACAAGGGGAGTTGCTAGCAGTTTCTGAAGTCGTGCCTCCCTCCATGGGGAGGTGAGAGGAGCTCAGGTGAGTCAAGGAGGGGTTTTCTGGAAAGAAGGGTGCAGCTATCCAAGGTGACAGAGCAGCAGCATTGGCTTTTCACTTTGGCTGGAAAGCTAGGGCAGATGCTCCCTGATAGACTTGGGATTGAACTTGGACTGGCTTTCAGACCAGCATCAGTGCACAGAGAAGCAGAACTCATTTCACGATGCAAAGCATATTAACCAGCCTGACCTATGGAACACCACCAGCACGGCCATAAGGGAAAAGGTCAGAGCAGTGAGAGACTTAAGAGACCTGTTACATTATTTAGCCAAATCATGGGCAATGGATGCTTGTCCTCTACAATGTGTCTCCAGGGCTTTCGCTGGTCCAATTGTTCATGGAAGGGATTAGATAACTGGGATTTTGAGCCTCTCACTTCTCGGCTAGGTTGCTTGTTCCGTTCCCCTGCCCCTGCAGCCTGGTGGCGCTTGAAAGTCATTACCATCTGAGATCTGCTCAGTGGGAAAGAAGGAGACAGCATTTATTTTTAAAATATCTATATGTTTTTAATTTATAATTGGCTGTGGGTGTGGTTCAGCCTTGTGCAGGACCCCAATAAAGACAGTCTCTGCTCCAGGCAGCTTAAAATTTACAAGACAGATTCAAGATGAACTGGGAGAATCCGAAATATTGTCCGACAACACCGATTTCTTCTCTAACCTGAATCTTTAGGAGCTATCTGAATAAAGAGGAAGGTAGTCCCCAAGCATGCTGGGATTAGGAGGCCATTCCATGCCCCAGGGTCAGGAGGCGGTAATAAGACAGGGTAGCAGAGCAGGTGACTGGAGACACCGAAGTGTAGATGGGGTGGAATTATACAGACACTTGAAAGCAAGGACTGAGAGGTTTAAACTGGATACTGCAGGCATGCAGGAGCCAGTGGAGGAATTTGGAGAGGGAAGGACACAGTCGGCAAAATGGGAGAAGAATGTAACATTTCAGGGTAGGCCTACACAGCAGCTGGGAGCGTGCCTCCCAGAGCCAGTAGACAAGAGACGTGTTAGCTCTGCTCAGGCTGGTGTACTAAAAATTGCAGTATTTGTAACCCACATACCTCCGGGGTGTGGTGCTCTGTCCCCTCTAGTGGCACCGAGACCACTTAGAAATTAATGAATCTGCTACAGCCTTAGCTAAGAGAGATGTGGCTTTTAGCTCATGCAGTAGAGGCGCGTGCATTTAGCTCTAGAGGTCCCAGGTTTGATCCTGCTCACCGATGACCGGGGTCTGTTGGTGTTGTACATGGCTGTGGCCACATGGGTAGCAGCTAACGGTAGTCCCCACGGATGTAATCAGGGCATTGGGCTGGTTTATAGTTGGGTGGCTAGCCTGAGCTGCTACTCCTGCCTACTCGGCTATTTATAGCACATTCGCTCAAGCAGAGCTACCCTGAGTCTGTCTATCCCCTCTGGCAATTACCCTCCGCTTGCTGCTGCAGAGATGCACCCTAAGAAGCTGCATTTGGAGCAAACTGGTGATAGCAAGATAGGAATCAGGAAGGTCAGGGAAGAAGGCTTTGCAAGAGTAAAGGCTTGAGCTGGCCTGGACAAGGGCCAGCATGTTAGCTCAGGAGAGCAAGGAAGAGTTGCGATTTGTGATCTATGTTATGGCGGGACGCCTGATGGCCCCAGATACCTGGGGAGAGCCTGAGGGAAGGAGTCAAAGGCGACCCCAAGGGTGTGAGCTTCTGAGACAGGGAGGCTGGGGATAACATTCATAGCCACAGCATGCATTTGGGAAGAGGAGATGTGGTCATACTGAGCAGGAGCTGGCAGCCAGACATGCAGGATGGGATGTCTGGGGGACACAGGCAGGAGGAAGAGCCTTGTGGGGAGCCAGACCTCTGGTGGAGATGTAGATGAGCAAGTCCTGAGCACATCAGTGAAACTAGAATCGGTGTGACAGGTAGTTTACGCACAACATCCGTTACCTTCCCTCCACGTACGCTCTTGTCGGCTCGGCACTTGTCATTAATGGCTTGGATTCAAATCGCCCCCACCCCAGGGGAACCCCGGGAGACCCACAACAGCTGTCTATTCTTAGAGCAGTAACCAGCGAGGGTAAAACTGATCTGCTCTCTATACGCCCCCTCATCAGAAATCACTAATCCACTTACATAATCCACTCTGCCTAGCAGCTTAGGAGCCCCTGGGTCTTTTCTGCCTCCTTTCACTCTTTTTAAAGTCTCAATGTTGAAATCTGGACTTTCCCTTTGAGGGAGCAGATCAGAGCTGTAGCTGGATTCAACCAGGACTAGATGAGGACTAGGCCCAACGAAACGAGCCCAGCAATGTCTGCTGGGCTCAGTACTACCCGTGTCACATGGCCGGTCATCATCAGAAGTCAGGGCACAAAAGAGGAATGCCCATGAGACCGGGTGGCAGCCCGCTTGCTGCCAAGTCTGCTTTGAATTAATTGAAAGAGGTTTTTTCCATTTAAAACATGACTAGAAATATTCAATCACAGCCCAGCCACAAACTGCAAAATAGATCGCCACTGTAAGGAAAGACAGTGACCCCTCGGGGACTGGATATGGGACCACTCCGTCTAAAAGCATAAGTGCCTTTACTGACTAAGCCAAAGGATTTATACCCATGATAGGTTAACAAGGGTTAAACGCACACAGGCTGCAGTGACTAGGGCATAGGAGAAACAGAACCGGTTGGAAAAAAAAATAAACCATATTTTTTACATGTCTTTTAAAATGAAAAATTGTATGAAAAACGGTCAGATTTTTAGGCATTATTTGTTTTCCAAACCATTTTTTTGTGACTTGTATTTTTAATCTGAATTGGTTAGCAAACCGGTTTTGTATTCACTGAACAGCCTTGAGGAACATTTTGATGATGTTCACCAGACAAGTTCCCATTAACAAATTGCAAAAATTCTTGAATCAAGAAAAATTGGGTTTCTTTTCAACCCAGCAGAACTGACATGGTTTTGACACCCTAGCCAGAGACCACTCCAGCTGCCACATACTGGTGGGAGAAAGGCTCTGAGAAACCACTTCTCAAGAGTTTGCAACAGAGCTCAAAATGGCCCAGTAAACGCAGGCTTAGAGGACTTTCTAGGGCACTAATTCAACTGAGCCTTGGTTAGCAGCAGGTTGTCTGCTCAGTTGGTAATTCAACTCATTCAGGAGTGGGGCAGGTACCCACCTCATAAAACCCACTATTCACCATTGGCATTAACTGGCCCCCTTTGAAGAAGACAATATGAACAGTCATTATTGAACTCCCCTCGCCCCTAGATGTGGTCCATCTAGGCCAGAGGTAAGACATATTAGCAGGGGACAATCCAGGGAAAAGCTTGCCCAGCTGTAGCTGGTGCTGTGGATCTGTGATAGAGCAAATGCCTTCCTCCAAGTCCTCTCACTAGCATTGCATTTACTAGAAACTAACCCGCATTAAAAACAAAATTAATGGTGCCCTTTCCCAGCCCAGTACCATAACAGTCATGGCAACCTGGAGATCACAAATACTGCACATGCTTTTAAAGTAACATTTGAAAATCAGTTTCTCCTTTATTTACTTACCTGCCAAGACCTGTCTTTCCTCTGCAAGTGTTGACAATTCTAGCATCTAAGGCTACGTCTACACTACAGGATAAATTCGAATTAGCTTAAACCGATCTTATAAAACAGATATTATAAAGTCGATTGTGCGCGTCCACGCTAGGCACATTAATTCGGTGGTGTGCGTCCATGGTCCGAGGCTAGCATCGATTTCTGGAGCAGTGCACTGTGGGTAGCTACTGTAAAATAATGAGGCCAATAATGTCGATTTCCGTCCACACGAACACTATTCCGATATAGTAATATCGATTTTAGCATTACTCCTCTTGTTTTGTAGGAGTACAGAAATCGATTTAAATAGCCCTTTAAATCGATATAAAGAGCAGTGTAGTATGGACGGGTGCAGCGTTAAATCGATTTAACGCTGTTAAAATCTGTTTAACAGCATAATGTAGACCAGGCCTAAAGCAACGCAAGAGATGTAGGAAAGGTCCATGTTCATGGAGTACATGATACTACTCCCTCAAGCTGAACTCATGAACTCTGGTCTTGGCAGGTAAGTAAAGGAGAAAAAATTAAATCGACAGAAGTTTTCATTTAGAAAATAAATTGTATTTGCAGTCTATAGAAAAGGTGTCTGACTCGAGTGGGATTCTATAGTTGTTTGAGGTTTTCCTTTCTATTGGAGGAATGGTCAGGCCTGATTCAGGTTTGTAAGGTATTTTGAGAGCTTCGCCTGGGGGGAGGTTGTTTGTTGTAGCCACCTGCTGTCTTTTGTCTCCTAGTTATGCTGTTAGTCATTCGGTGGAGAAAAGCCTTTTTGTTCTGTTTGTACAGAACGTGGCACGCTGGGGTCCTGGTCCATGACTGGAGCCCCTAAATGCTACCATAACTAATGGAGGCAGCTTTCCTCACACTGTGGCCTGTGGACCATCCATGGCACTGAAGTGCTTACCCATGGTCCACAGAGAGCTGGCAGATCATAGGGTACCACCTCCTCATCAGTTGCCACAGGGATATTATGCACTCATGGATGGAATGGCAGGGGTATGCACACCTACTAAAGGAGGGGGGAGCATATCCAAGAGACAGTCCCTGCTCAGATGTGATTTTCACTATAAACAGGATGGCACACTGAACAGAATAAAAGTAAGAGTCAAGATTCCCTTGGGTGAAATCCTGGCCACCTTTGCCACAGAATCTTGGTGATACCTTTGGAAAGCAGCTTAATTTCTTTCTACTATGCAGCTTCCCTAGCTACAAGAACAGGAATAATGCTTACTAGTCTTCAGGTATGAGGCCAGAGTTAACGCACATAAAACATGGTGCAGGAATGTGCTATGGAAGTGCAAGGAGTGAAATAAAAATAAGGGAGAAGAGTAATAACTTAATCTGGCTGTAAACAAAGTGATTTCTGAACATTTTCTCAAAAAAACAACAAAAACAGAGCTTGGTTCTCTCTTACTTCTGGGGTCATATTTGTTATTCACACATTCATTGTGCATACGTGAAAAAGGTCATGACACAGATCCTGGCAATTTCACAAATTTTAAGAAAAACGATTATTCATCCAAAAATTCACACTGGGAAGGGCATTATTTGTTGTTTATTATTCACCTATTCAGCCTTTTCCTTCATCCAATCAGAGAGCAGATATAGGACCGGGTGACGTGAGTCAGCAATGACAACACACAAATCAATAGCAAACAGCTGAAGAGAAAAATTTGCAAACAACCCATAGGCTGAAATTCATTTGTATAAACGATTAGGCAAATACTGCTAGCGAATCCATTCGCTGAAATGAGGATTGGCTGGCAGATCATTCACAGACATGGCTAATTCCATGATCAATGTTATTTACACACTGATCAATTCAACCCACACAAGTGCTATTAATGGTAAACAAACTTTTCCATTCGCCTCTACCAGCCATTAGCATCTAGTACAAACATCTGAGGTGATTGTCAAATGTTGATCCAAAACAAGTGATAAAATTTGTGTCAACGTTTTCATGAAAATTTGGACCCATTTTTCAACTGGCTCTAAAGTTTGGGTGCTTCTTGGAAATAGCCAGCTCTCTGATTTGTTCCTTTGAGAATTCAATATGTCAAATTCTATCACAAGATTAGCAAGCAGCACTTCTGCCTCTGGGCCTACATGGACTCCAGGGATGTACAGAAATTATAGCCCAGTGTGTCTCAAACTTTTTTGACTGGTGACCTCTTTCACACAGCAAGCCTCTAAGTGTGACCCTCCCCTTATCAGTTAAAAACACTTTTTTATATATTTAATACCATTATAAATGCTGGAGGCAAAGCGGGGTTTAGGGTGAAGGCTGACAGCTCATGAACCCCCCGCCATGTAATAACATCGTGACCCCCTGAGGGATCCCGACCCCCAGTTTGAGAACCCTTGTTATAGCCAATGGAAAACTCCAACCTCGTCCAGCTTCCAAACAGATTCTGGGTTTGGTCTGAGTTTTGAGCAAAGGTTCTTTGGGAGTGGAGGAAATTGGGAAGGGACCATTCTTATTTTATCTATGCCAGTCTGCCCAATAGCTTGGGCAAATTGACCAGTTAGGACTCAAGTGTTCATACGTGGGGGTCTTCAACTCCAAAATCAAATGCCTTTAGCAGATGAAATGTAGGAGAATCATTCCTAGCTGCGGCAGTTGTAGGACTCAGGACATATACTTGACCAGACCTCATAACTGCCGCAGTCAGTCAGTCAGTGTGTGTGAGACGCACACACACCCTCCAACTTGTGTCCAGCTCTCTGGCCCTTCATCCTTATCATTAGCTGTATGTGTCACTCTGTAATGACCAAAAAGAACAGAAAATCCTTCTGAAGCTTCCAACATTTAAAACAAACAAAAGCAATTATTTCTTCACAGAACACACAGTCAACCTGTGGAACTCCTTGCCAGAGGATGTTGTGAAGGCCAAGATTATAACAGGGTTCAAAAAGGAACTAGGTACGTTCCTGGAGGATAGGTCCATCAATGGCTATTAGCCAGGGATGGTGTCCTTAGTCTCTGTTTGCCAGAAGCTGAGAATGGGTGACAGGGGATGGATCACTTGGTGATTGCCTGTTCTGTTCATTCCCTCTGGGGCACCTGGCATTGGCCACTGTTGGAAGAAAGGATACTGAGCTAGATGGACCTTTGGTCTGACCCAGTATGGCCGTTCTTATGTTCATACGTAACATTTTTCTCACATAGCATTTGCTTCATCTTAAAAATCTCGATTCATTTAATTTCCTTAACTCACAAAAAGGCTTCACACAATTTCACACACAAAATCAAAGGCCAAATACAGCATAAACGAAACTCGGAACTTCCTGCCTCCCCCTTTGGGTAGCTCACTCACTCCAACGTGGGTTGGGGTGCTTTGAAAACATGCCCAAGCACAGTGAGCCCTAACAGAGCCTCCTCTCACCACAATAAACCATTAGGGGGGGGAAATGACACACAGAAGAGTCTGGAAGTACAGCAAACGTTCCATGGCAGCAGCGTTACTATTTGGAGCATTGGCGTGGGGGACTTGCCAGCACCATGTGGGAGCCTCTCACTCCTTCAGCCTCAGTCTCCAAATCCAGGCACTGCTGAGGGTGAAAGGTTAGCACAGAGGTTTTGTTCCCATCTTGCTAGGTCTGCTGGAAAGGAAGAGGATGGGAAAGGTGGCGGCTTCTCATCATTCATTCAGAGCCAAAAAACGATGCACAACGCACATTCTCACTCTCTCACGCAGTCCCCTCCTGTCACACTCCCACCCACAGCCCACCTCTGGCGTGGCAGTGATGATAACCGATAAAGAAGCCCATGGCCTGCAGATAACAGGAGAGCAGGCGCAGCAGCAGCAGCCAGACTGAGGAATGGGTCGGAATGCATGTAATCAGAAGGGTTATCTAATGCTAGTTTCCATTCTAATTGAGTCGGTACCATATGTCACCCTGCAATAACATCGCAAGCAGCATGCAACTGAATACATATTTAATTCACATAATGGGAACAACAGTAGAAGTAATCAAGGCAGTTTGCCATAAGCCATAAAGAAATGTAGCTTGTTCCTATCAAGAAACATTCAGCACTTAGGGAGAACCGTATCACCAGAGAGAGTGCATGCTGCATTACTGCTAATGCTAAAAAAAACAAAAAAACAAACCCAACCCACCCCGAAACAGATTAAAACCAGGGCACTGATTCGACACGAATGAAAATCAATGGGAGAATATTGTCGACGGATCGTTAGCCCTCTCAATATACATAACTGTAATGGATTTATTGGCAGAACTGTAATGATTTTAACGTTAAACACCGGGCCGGGCCAGCCAGCCCAGGGAGGGGAGGGTAAAACAACCAAACAAAACCACAAAAACAACACAAAAAATTCAGCTCTCTCCCTCCACGCTCTCCCATTTGGACTGGCACCTGACAGGGCCCAGCTCAGCTATCCCTTTCATTTCCTCCTCTGATGAGATGATTAATATGACCGTGGAACACTCATCAATATCTTTGGACAGATCAACCGGCATTTTCATTAAACCCATATTAATGCTCTAGATACACAGCTGTGGACAGGTTAGCCTCAAAATAACATCAAAATAAGTGAGGGAAGCAAACCGCTCGGTGCCTGCTCCCAGCCTGGAATTAATGGAAACCCAGCCCATTCGCTCATTAAGGGCCTCTTCTCCCAACATGTTTTGATGTATATTTCATGAGGATAAACAAACATTCATTTCACTTTGGGAAGGTGTTCGCTGTAATGTATTGTCAGCCTAGCCAGCAATGAGGGGACATTAATTTCAATTCTGGTGTTTAAACACTTTGGAAAGTCCCAATCATTCATCCCTGGCTCAGCACATTTGAGGCCGGTAGAGGAACCGTGGCCGCAGCCCAACCCCGCCACACGTCAGTCTGTGCTGACACGGAGAGATGGGGCTTGACAGTCAAGGTGAGCGGCCGAGGAGAGACTGACACCACCCACCTCTGGAGGGAGATGGACGAAGGTGTAGGCAGAAGGGCCAGCTGTTTCATTTCCTTCCAGGACCTACTAATTGAAACGGACTATTGACGCTCACACTAACAATCCTTTCCATTTCTATAGTGATACAGGGGAAGCACTGGCCTGGATCTCCAGAGTTTTGCAGTCAACTCCCAGTTCTGCCACTAATGCCTTCTGTGACCCCTGGACAAGTCACTTCATCCTTCCGTGCCTCGATTTCCCAGGTGTACAAATGGGGTAATCCATTCTCTCTCCCGTGTCTGCTTTCTCTGTTTCAATTGTAAGTGACCATCTCTCAGTGTGTTCGTACAGCATCAAGCACCACGGGCCTCTGAAAGGCACCATACAACACAAACAAACAATAACTACACACCCTGAAAGATCCCAGGAGACTTCATGGACATGCAGCCAGCTCTAAGGCATGCGGAGTGGCAGCCCAATAGCTGTCTGAGGAAGGGTGGTGAAGTTTTGGCCAATGACCCACAGCGTGCCAGAGTATCACTCTCTACGCAGGGCAGGCATGGCCTTTGTTTTCAAAGACTCATCTGAAATTAAACTGCTGCTTCTGACCAGACTTGAGCCCATGGTTCAGCGAGTCTGAGGACCTTGTGACTAGTTTTCCTTCCATGAGGACAATACCTGCGTAGATATTGCAAGGCTGTGTCAGGCTGTCTGCAGACCCAGGCAAGCTTCAGAACAGCAGCTAAACAAACAGCTACATACATACATCAAGCAGGCCACAGCCAATGCGTGGGCCATGTTTCATTCTCCTGGCCTATCTGGTCTCCTTCTCTCAGAAACAACTTTTCTCACTCCAAGCTCTATGTCCAACGTATCCACCTCACTGACCCTATGGGCCATGCAATCTCCCTCTCTTCCAACTCTCAGCCAGCCTTCCCCTCCCAGCCCCACACCACCCCTCATTCCGGACGCTGCCCCCAATTGAAAAACAAGAACAGGGTAGAAGTACAAGAAGTGCATGGAACAAACATATCTTGAATCTTACACTGGGGTCACCCTCATGGATCCAGTGTCCTCTTCCCAGCACTTTGTTCATTGACATTCCTTGCTTGTTATTTTTTATGGTATAGAGGCTCTAACCAAGGACATGGCCCTGATGTGCTAGGTGCTGCACTAAGTAAGAGAAGGTCTCTGCCCTGAAGATTTTATGATCTGTAACAGGCAAAAGGCGGCAAAGAGGAAGGATCATTATTACCATGTTAAAGATAGGGAAAAGAAGGATAAAGGCCCAGATCCTCAGAGGTATTTAGGTACCTAAGACCCCTGGGTCAAAATGACTTGAGTATGGTCACACGGAGAGTCTGTGGCAGAACGAGGCATTACACCCAGATCTTGTGAGTCTCAGTCCAGGGCTTTAACTATTCTCTTGCTGTTTTTTGTCTCATTTAAAGTGCAGGGTTCTCAGAACACGGCCCTGTCCTTATCATCTGCTCAGCGGTACATGCATCTACGGTGTTCTATAAATAAATCAGACTCAGGCAAACCTCAAAAAGCTCAGCCAATATCTTGCCTCTGGCCTTGTCAGAAATATACTGTAAAGGAGACTGGTTCAGCCTTCCCTGATTAAAACCAGGAACAAGGTGCATGCTTGTTTTTAATTTCCTGTGTCTAGAAGGGTGAATTTGATACGGAAACACATGTGCAGAGGAGAGATGAGGGAGGGAGGAGGTTCGGTCAAGTCCAGGCACGCACTATTTTGTTCCTACCCCCTTCACAAACCCCCTTAGCAGCAACTGAGTTTGACGAATTACTGCCCTCATCCATTTATAATATAGATATGCTCACTGGTACATAATGTTGCCAACCTCTGCAATTTTACTGTGAATCTCATGATAGTATTTTTCCTAAAGCCCCAGCTCCTGGAGTCCTGTGAATATGGGAAAAATCTCAGCTTTTGTTAAAAAGAAAAGGAAGTTGATTGGCCTTATGGTTGCAGAAAACCGCCCCCCAAAACGGGACTCACATGCTCCCTAAAAGCCTGGGAAACCAGGGAGAAAGAAAAGAATGGGTTTTGCAGTCTTATGATTTCAGGATTGTTTTTAATGTTTGGGGTTGGCATTATTGCGCATGGCTAACCCTAATGCCCAGGCAAGTCTGTGAGGCCTGGTCTACACTACGCGTTTAAATCGATTTAACGCTGTACCAGTCCACACTACAACGCCCTTTATATCGATATAAAGGGCTCTTTAAATCGATTTC
>NC_133775.1:63218079-63228127 GCF_003597395.2 Chelonoidis abingdonii | reverse complement strand
GCTCCAGAAATCGACGCTAGCCTTGGACCATGGACGCACACCATCGAATTAACGTGCCTAGTGTGGACGTGCACACTCAACTTTATAATATCAATTTTAAGAAACCGATTTTAGCTAAATCGATATTATCCCGTAGTGTAGACATGGCCTGAGTTACTGATTAAGATGTGCTTAAAAAAACCCCACCAGGAGCACCATTACAGACAGAAGGCTAAAACTGTCAGCACTGACTTCAGTCAAGCTCTGCCCATTTACCCCAGCTGAGGATCTGGCCCAGAGCGACTCCACCCACAGAGGTCAGAGAGAACTCCAGATGCATCTAGAACATCTCCCTCTCATACCATCAGCAGAACCTCTAATTAACCTCATTGTCGTGATGCTCAGTCAGTGGGGCACAGATTGGCGTTATATTACAGTGACCATGGCAGGAGACACAGGGAGACACACAAAACATAATGCTACAATAACTGTTTCAAACAGGGATGGGTAGGGTAGATGGAGTGGAAGGACAGAAGGGCAGAGTGGTGGAGGATTTGAGGGCAACCAACATTTAAAACCCCATGTTACTAAGATGACGTGTGTTTCAGAGATCCTACTTCTGTGCTGCCCTCCCTGTTCAGACTGTGGGTTCTTTGCGACAGGGCCACGTTTCCACAGGTGCCTGTAAATAGGCCTTGTATCCAGACTGGAGTCCTTTGGGTGCTACCACCATAGAAAGCGGAGTGACCAACGTTCTCCTTGCTCGAGGGATCTCTATTCCCACCACCTCTGAGCTGCACACCCAGTGTGGCAGTGCTGGTTGCCCAGCAGTACAGGCAGCAGGCAACACGATTACCACACCATGCTAGACAGCATCAATCGCATTAGGCACTGGCGTCCAGATGGTTTATTCCTGAATTCCTCTAATTTCCAGCTGATTCCATGCAGACAAGATCTGGGGCAGACCATACTAGATCCCCATCAGATATAGAACACACTTTTTGCTGGTGAAATGTGCTGGAATGGCTGCCCATGGAGAAGCGAGGCAACAATACCAACTTCCACCAGGCATCCCCCTACTGTGCCTTAATCCTGCCCTACAGAGACCCAGCTGAAGGGGTATGGGATGGAAATATGGGTCTAGCAGCTAGGCTGCCAGCCAGGGACTCCTGAGACCTTTGTTCAAGACCCGATGTGACTTTGTACAAGTCACTTGGTCTCTCTTTGTCTCTAGATAATAGCACTTCTCTTCTTTGTAAAGGTGTTGGAGAATAAATACATTAAAGCTCATGAAATTCTCAGATATCACAGTAACGAGGGCCTTAGAAACATGTACAAGAAGAGGGCTGTTTGGTCTCCTTGCTCAGAGAGACTGATTTCCTAGAGAGCACAAATTATTTGTATTACAGCAGCATCTAGAGATCCAACCTCAGAACCCATTTGTGCTGCTCACTTTACAAACAAAGAAAGAAACCGACCCTTCCCCAAAGAGCTAAATAGACAAGACACGTACAAGTTGGGGGAAAGGGATATAATACACAATTAGAGCAAACAGAGTGAGGGTTTGCAAGCATATATAGGTTTCACAATTTTGGACTCAATGGGGACATTCATGTGCTTAAAGTTACGCATGTGCTGAGTAGTGTGCTGAATCAGGGCCTAGACAAGATCTTTCAGCAGGACACTTCTTTCTGCTGGCACAGTATAAGATGAATTTGTGGCATATATACATTTTGTATCTTAAGTTCCAAATCTACATTTTTGTGTTAAAAGGGATACGAGTTCCTGCTACGTTTTTATAGTAGCAACACTCAAAACAGGTTTTCTGGGAGGGTTAGGAAGCAGATTTAAACTGCAGCACTGAGAACCCAAAAGCAACAACCTAATGCTAATCCATGAGAAATGGAAAATGAAATTGACTATAAACAAAGTAAAACTAACCAGTCTAATTTCATTGTCCAAACTGAGGGAAGAGTAAACAAACTGCATAAATGGTGACTAAAAAATATTGTAGTGTTAAATTCTTCCAATGTTAACAACCTATAGTGCTGGGGTTTACTTACAAGGCTACTTAAAAAGGACAATGAAACAGAGTGCTGGAATAAATGGGTGCAGCCCACTGCAAGTTCAATGGAATTTCACCCAGACCATCCTGGTACGTGATTGTTCTCTTGACAGCATCCCTGAAGTTTTTACTTGTATCATTAGAATTGTTTTTCTCTTAACAAAAAACACGTCTGATACCCTGCTCACAGGGAACAGTGCTGAACTTAAAAAATGAGAGATCTCAAGGCCTCTTCTATAGTTCTCAGCCTACCACTTGCATTTGGGTTTTTTTAAATATAAAGGCAGGTAATACAATGAAATGTGCAATGTGATTTGTGGAAATGCTGTAGACAGAGCAGAACTATCTATCTCAATACCTGCTTGTTTTAGAATAAAAAGTATGTTTTAAAAATAATCAGTGCCTAGAAAAAGGTTTAAAATAGAACTTATGCTACAGCTCAGGGCTACGAATCAACAAAGCACTTAAGGACATGAATAGTCCCATTGACTTCTACCAGGGCATTCATGTGCTTAAAGTCATGCATGTGGTTAAGTGGTTTGCTGAAGCAGGGGCTAACACCCTCCAGGATTTCAGCCATGCTTGATTGTTCTGATTCAATTTTGTAGCAATCCCAGGTCCTGCAAGCCACAGGGCCCCCAAATTCTCTCAAGGCTGGTAGAAGGTATTCCCACAGTGGCCATGTTTTTGGGTCGGAGGGTACAACAGCAGAGAAGGATAACACCAGGACATAGCAACATATTTTTCATCATGAGCTCATGCTGCAGAACATAGTTCTAAAAGGTTGGCGACCCAGAAAAAAATCAAACATACTAAGATGATAGCAACTAACAGGGTAACACCCTTTAGAAATTCAGACCTGCCCCCTCTCTCTCTCCCTCACACACTTCCTAGTGCATGATCACAGATCTAGTGTCCCTACCGTAACTCCTGCAAAGAAGAGTAGGCATTCCCACACTCCACACGCCTGCTTAGCTCCGACAGAATGCACGGGTTCTCTCTTCCAGTTTAAAGGTCTCCATTACCCTCTGACTCATTAAGGGCTGTGCACCTTCCAGGATGGAAGGAGCTAGATAGGAGATGCCTCCAGATGCTGAAGATGCAGAACCAGATGTGACACTTCCAACCATACGTCCTTCCATCCATCTCTATTTGGTTTTGGGGGTAGAACAGAACCTGTTTCTCCACGCTGAGGGGGAAAACAAAAGCAGGAAACATGGTGTATTTGTGTCCCTCTCTCAGGCCTGGTCTACACTGGGGGGCGGGGAGTGGTGTCGATGTAAGATACGCAACTTCAGCTACAGGAATACCGTAGCTGAAGTCAAAGTATCTTATTCTGACTTACCTCCCATCCTCACGGCGTGGGATCAACGTCCGCAGCTCCCCATGTCGACTCCGCTATCACCACTCGCTCCGGTGGAGTTCCAGAGTCGACAGGAGCACGTTCAGGGATTGATATATCGCATCTAGATGAGACGCGATATATCAATCCCCGAAAAATCGATCGCTACCTGCCGATACGGCGGGTAGTCCTGACATACCGTCTATCATTCACTCTGAAACACAAGCATCCCTCATCAAAAGTATATCTTCACAACTTGCACAATCAGCACCCAAGCTAGCTCAGCCCAGGTGTAAGCAGCCACATTGCAAAGATACATTCGATTTACTGTGTCCTCATTGGTGCTGCCTTCCCCAAGTATGTCACTAGGTCTCGGGGGTGGGGGGGTCCCATGAGTTTTTTGTGCTGCAGTAAGTTCTAGTGAATTCCCAATGAACTGTGGGAGAACTGGTCTGTTCTTCTGGCCACACAGGGGGAACTGGGGGAAGCCATTGGCAGACTAGGGGCACTGCATCCTCACTGCAAAGTGGGTGGGTTACCAGCCCAAGTGAGCTCTAACCCACATCCTGGCCTAGCCAGCTAGCCTGGCTTGAGCGCACCACCCAGCTCGGCTGAGAGGGTTGTGTGTGTGAACAGGGGCGGGGGTAGGGGATAGCACCCGGCTAACTCTGCAGAGAAGAGTTATGCACAACTCGGCCAGATATTAGACTCCAGAACACATGGGACTTGTAAGCTCTTCAGGGCAAAGACAGTCCTTTTTGTTATGCACCGGTCCAGTGCCTAGCACAATGATCACTGACTGGGTCCCCTGTATGTACCACACTACCCGCAGATAAAAAACATTTCTCTTGGACAACGGTATCAGAATACACAGGTGCAGAACAGATACACACACACTAGCTGTCCTATGCTGGAAAGTCAGCAACCACGTGAGGGTTGTGATTATTTTGTGCGTCAAATCGTATTTTGACATTTCACACCATGCAAACAGTTCATCGGTGTTTGCCTAGCTGTGCTGGTCCACTGCCGCCTAGCCATCTCCATACTGGGTTCTTCCATCTCATTCACTACAAGACAAACCAACAGTGTCTCCTTTCACCACCAGTAGAAAGCACGGAACAAGAGTACCTGCTGAAATCTTCCCCTTGCTCCCCATTTATGGCCTGTTAAGGAAATTATTCCTCTGACAAGTTGTGCAACAAACTGCTCTCGCAGGCAGCAATCCACACAGCATGGAGGTCACGCTTGCTGGTCATCTGTTGGCCAGTTTGGAAACAAACCGGATACCTGTGAGAGCCACAAATCACAAGTCCTCAAATGGTAGACGACACATCTAAGGGTGCCCAACAGACCCCAAGGATTTCATTGTAAGAGTTTACACCAGTTGGAGAATGAATGAAGCAAGAACTCAGCCTCATAGGTTGAAAGCGAGTGACTATCAGCATGAGCGAAGTTACTGACTTTGGGCCTGATACCCCACTGTTCTCTCTTTCAGCTCATAAGCCCCAGGATAACAGAGCTCCATCACGATGCAAGAATTTGTTTCCCATTCCCTCCTACCAGACTGCTGAATGCTACAGCTAGTTACGGGATCACAGGCGAGTCTATTTCTTTTTAACATGGAAATAGCTGTATGACATTTAAACACATCTGTTTAAAGTGCTACTCCAAAGAGTATCTATGTAAAAATGACACCATCTAACTGGGCAGATGTTCTTCGCGCATGTACTCAGTTGTATCTGTTGACTTCAACAACTACAGTAAGTTGATGATAATTTATAGTTAGTCCTGCAGAGCCAACAGAGGGAAGAAAGCCAGCTGGATTCCGCATCAACCAGGACTCTTTACTAAGCACCAATCGATCGCATCTGTGGAAATGTACTGCAGGCTGTAAGTTTGCACAGGTGTACGTGAGGGCAGATCAGAGGCTGAAGAAACAAAACCTTTAACTAGCAATGATGAAAAGGAAAGAATCCAGCTTAACTCTCAGATTTCAGGGGGCAAGTGCAGAAAAAGGAGCTGGGGAAAACGTTATGCAGTGTTACCAGCTCTCCTAATGTTAGTGTGAGCCTTGTGATATTTGGGGTTTTTCTTAAAACCTCAGCTGCCGGAGTCCTGGGAGCATGTGAGAATCTCAGCTACCATTATTTTAAAAAGTATGTTTCTATCCGTCATGGCTATGGAGAAGAACTTGAACCCAAAAGGCTCAAAACCAAGAAGCAGCTACATTTGTTCATTTTAATGATTTGAGGGGGCTAGCTCATGCTTCTGGAAACTTTCAGACTGGCAATAATGTTCACCAACAGAGCCCAGTGAACCTGGGATGCACAGAGACATAGGAAACATGGACCCTGCGCCTTGAATTTGGATTTGCAGTAGCTGCAAGAGAACCAGGAAGTGAAACTGACTGGGATGGCCTCACTGACCAAGCAGAAAGCCCTGGGAAAAGGACAGACTATCAATGGTGAGAAACAAACTCCGGTTGTCAAAGGTATTTCAGTCTCAGATGTTACCAGCCGTACCAGAAGAGGCTTTTTAAACATTATTTTGACAGTTAGAATGTTCCTTTTTTTCTTTTTTTTTTCATAAAAGATAATCAGGGTCCAATGAAACCTGCACCATGTGTATCACTTTGATGTGATTGTAACAGAGACTAACTGATTTTCAGTGGATTCAGGGAAGGGCACATACAGGTAGACACATGATTTTTCACACCATAACAAACTTGATTAAAATCTGGTTTAACAGAAAAAAAGGAAGGGAAGTTTGGTTATAAAGGGCAGGTATACAGGGGTCTCAACTAGCCTTTGCTAGATCTCTGAGGGGGTGGGTGGCCAGGGATGGGAGAAAGAGGAGAGAGCCCCAATGGGTCTGTCTTCACCGCAGAGTTAACTCCTGTTATCTACACTCAAGCAACTCCTTTCGAATCAGCCTAGCTCAAATAAGAGCAGCCACACTACGAAATAACCGTGAGCTGCTTCGTCCACACTGGTGCTACATGTGCACTCGTGCATGATTCTAAGGCCACGTCCAGGTAGTAAGCGATCAATCAAATATTTCCTGATCCCCAAGTGCAGACTGCTTGGAAATAAGCAGAAAAGGCTCAGATTGACTTGAAAGGCAACTGGCTAATATTTCCCATTCTCTTCCACTTCCCTACCCCAAAATACTACTTCACCCTCCTCCACACACCTCATGGACTTCAGAGCATATTACAACCATTCACTCAGCCTGTGACATCATTTTACAGATGGGTACATGGAGGCAGGTGGCTTATAAAGCAGCATATGTCTCCTACAGCAGTGAGGACACAGGGAGATAGACAGAGATAGCAAAATCATCCATCTAGTAATTTTTTTTTTTTTTTAAACAGGCAAGTGATCCCAGCTCAATAAGGGACAGCTCCATGCCCCTGTCTGTGTGTGAGGAGCCTAAAGCGGCAGAAGGGGCGTCCACCTTCCATCATGGTATGAGGCTCAGCTCTGGGACAACTGAGAGCAGAGGATTGAGCGCTGCACAAATCCTCTCCTTTCTCCCCCACACAGGCCACTTCAGAGTCTCCAGGGGTCAGTGGTTGATGATGGGGAAGTGGATTCCCCTCCTAAACTCGCACATCTGCCCAATGCCCGCTGTCCATGCCTGCCCCAGGCTGAAAAGCCTGCACTTAAAAATAACAGTGACATTTGCAAACACAATATCTGAAAATAATTTGGCATCTTATCTACCTGCCAGGGCCCATATTTCTCAGCCTACTGGTGCAGGAGCCAGGCACCTTAGCAAACACTAACCCAGCCGGCTGTTGGTTTCTAAACCATTCTGGCTTGGAGCGGAGGCAAGGCGGAGCCTGACCTCAGGTCTTGGCAGGTATACACGGGAGGGGAGGAGATTTCAAAGAGCTGTGCTTGTTTCCAGTCCCTTTGTTTGCAATTGGCAAGGGTCTGCATGCTAACAGGACACTGCGGGATGCAAGACAACCCAGCTGCACCCAGCCATGCTTCTTGCCTGTTGCAAATGCAAACTGCGACTAAATGGGGATCTGCACGAATAAGGGAGGGAATTTACCCCTCTCACCTCAGCACTGGGGCAAGAAATGCATGCAACTCCTCCTTCCACAACCACTGCCCCAACCTACAGGCTGCAATTACAGCTACTGTCCCTGACAGGGGAGACTGGGGATGTGTAGCTATGCATCAAACAGTTGATTGCCTGGCCTAACCGCAGTTCCTGCCTCCACTGTGTGCAAGGAATGTGGAAGCTCTACAGGCAGTACACCCTTGGCCCAGCTCATTAGAGTATGTTTCACCTGTAAGGATTTGGGCCCAGATTTTAAAAATACGATTTAGACTCCTAAATCAGTTAGGCATTGCAATGCTGATTATATGACTATGATCTATATTTATATGACATACATGTAATATACCCTATCAGTGGATTGTTATAAATCTACACTACGTACATATGATCCATACCTAGCTTTGCTATTCAGCTTCTAAGCAGGGCAGATCTGTCTGGTCTACAAAGCGAGACAGAAAGCAAGAGAGAGATTCCCCCTCCCTCTCCTCCCCCCGCCTGCTTTTAGACGTGCGAGAACATAACCAGACGAATCTTATAAGGGCAATTCAGGGGCAACTTGAAAGCTACATGGATGGAAAGAGAAGTGTGGAGGAAATACAAAAAAAAGAGATTTTCAAAGATGCGGGGCATATGACAAAAGCAATGGCAGCCCAAGAAAAAAGGGGGGGAAATTCCTCTGGAAATCATTAATAATCCAGGAACCTACAGGACGAAACCTGAATGCAGACTCTTAAGCGTTCAGTGCTGCCATTAAAGCTGGGGCCTAAATTATTGATCTCTTGCCTTTATCAGCATAACAGTCACGTCCCGGTATCGAGATCTAAGTACACTGCGGTCCCTGTGCTGCAGCCACTGAAAATAATTAGGAGAAATTCTCATTAAAGGAGAGTGAAAGGTTCAGAGATGGAGACAGAGCAAAGGGTCTGGGAGGGTGTTTAATGTCTTCCACGGGGTCGAGAGATCACGCTGATCAAATCCCTGCACAGGGCCAGGGGGATGACAGCTTATCAAAAGGAGAAGTACAAAACAGCTCCTATACTGCGTATACACACGCAGATGACAAGAGAGAAAGGTGTATACCTGCATGTAGATGTTCACATATAGAATGAGAGCAAAGGGGAAGAAAAAAAAGAGAGAGAGAGAGTGGTGGGAGGGGAAATACATGAAAAATAAATAAAAAAATTAATAATGGAAAATCCATTGTGGGCTTCTCTGAGCCTTAATTTATTCATTCTTTGGAAGTACAAGAGGGTCTGGGGAAGAAAGGAAAGGTAAAGGCATATGGGCAAGCAAGTCATTTTGACAAGATCCCTACTGAGCTGGGAATTCAAATGGTGCAAATACTGATCCATCGAAGGAGGGCAGGGCAAAATTGAAATGAAATAAATCAAACCTGTTTCCAAATGCAGTCTCTTGCTATTGATCTGAATGCAGATTTCAGAAAAAGAGATACTGAACCTATCCCAGAAACAGCCTGGCCCTAACACAAAACCACCAATCTAAGGATGGGTTAGCAACGTGAATGGAACATTAAAAAGAATACTAAAAAAAAATCAGCTGGGGAGCCAAAAGAATTCGCTGGAGATTTCAGCACAATTGGGAAGTGGGGGGCAGATGGAAAGATGAAGCAAGTGATGAACGGCAAAGGGAAGGACAAGGATGAATGTAAAGCTGATCCCCTTCCCCCCCCCACAAAGTTTGCCTATATTTAATGTCAACGCACTGTAATTTAAAAGAAAAATTCCATCTCACTTTGCTAATCAGAATGGTTAGAGAGACCATTACTACAAACACTGGGAACATCTGAAATTGATTATTTTTTTTTTTTTTTACTTCATTCAGTTAATGAAATCCTCCAGCGACCGAGAACTAGCAGGCGGACGGATTTGGATGTAAAGCGCTTTTTTTTTTTTTTTTTTTGGGGGGGGGAGGGGGAGAAGACTACACTCATCACAACATCTTTTAAAGAAGAGGTGGGTGAGGGGCTCCGCTCCCACCATTTTGTGAGGCTGGAGATATTTAGCATGGACATCACATCTCATAAGGAGCACCACATCATTAAATGTCTTGGGCTGGTGCAGCGAGGAAGAGAAATGCAGGATGTCACCAGCTGATAGGGGAGAAGGCACCGGGGTTATTTATTAGGGGACACTTACCACAAACTGCATTTTCCTCCATTTGCATTAGATACACTGCTGCTGGCTGAGTGCAAGGGAAATGCAGAGGATAGGGATGTGGTAATATCTCCCCCTATATCCCCTTCCTCACCCACCCCCTCCTCCTCTATCCAGTGCCCCTTCCCCCTCACTCTCCACCCATCTTTCCAGTCAAAGCCCCCATCCGCCCCTCTCCACATCACCCGGATCCCTCTTCTTCTATGCTCGGCATCCCACCCAGCAGCTAACTGACCCACTTCACCCACCCCTGCACCCGTGCTCCCTGCCAACCTTCCCCTTTACTCACTGTACCCGCCTCTCTCTCCACCCCCAAAAAATGCTCACACTCACTTTCCTGGCACAGTTTAAGCTCCCAGCATTGTGAAAAGGCTTGGTGGAGCCTAAGGGCTGGTCTACACTAGCGGGGGGGGG
>NC_133775.1:63178407-63218006 GCF_003597395.2 Chelonoidis abingdonii | reverse complement strand
GGGGGGGGGGGGGGGGAGACACACGACAGAGCTAAGATACTTCGAGTCGCTGCAGTTGTGTATCTTAGTTCGACTTACCTGGCTATCCTCATGGCGGCGAGTTGACGCCGCTTACTCCTCCTGCCGAGGTGAACTACGGGCGTCGATTCGCGGATTGATTTATTGCGTCTAGACGAGACGTGATAAATCGATCCCCGATAGATCAATTACTACCCCGTCGGATCAGCGGCTAGTATAGATGTAACCTAAGTCACAGCGGCCAAATCAGGTGGCGTGCAAGAGACCCCTCTAGATCAGAGATGGGGAGAACAAACCCCACCCCAAAAGGATGGAACTTTACACTGGTGTGGGGGGGATGTCACCACCTGCTGGAGGGCTTGGCTATCACCGGACTCCAATACCCAAGTGTTATTTACTGACCATTTGCATTCTGCACAAGATATTTCTAAGCCATAAGCCATCACACGGCTCGAGGGGGGTCACTTAAAAACACCAGCCTGTTACCACACAGCTCTGGGGTTGCTTTGCATCAGCCTATTGAGAATAACGGGTGCATTGGTGCTTGAGAGAAGAGGGTTTGCATGGCTACATCGGGTAGGATGAGTCCTGATATTTGGGCTTAGTCTGATGTAGATGCCTATTACCCCCCGATCCTCTGTCCCAATTTTTCGCACTTGCTGTCTGGTCACCCTAACATCAGGGCCCAGCTAAGCCTGGTAAGTACATGTGTGCCATATGGAAACGGGGCCAGACGTGTGCATGATGAAAGACTGAGTGGGGATGCATGTCTTTTGAAAAAGTGTGTGTGAAGTCAGATGTGCTTCTGGGTAACTGTGTAGGGGTGCATGTGAATATGAACGTGCAGTAGATAGATGTGTACAGATTGGGTCGCACATACACATGTATTAAGCGTCACGGTTACATGCATAGCTTTGCATCCAGAGGGGAAGACACGCATGGCTTTGGAAGACCGCATGAGTATTTTGGTGAGATTCAGGGGTGTGCAATTGTGGGGGGGCGAACGTGCATGGAATCCACAAGGCAGCCAGCTTTTCCCCTTCACCACTGCCCAAGTTCCCAGTCTGTCCCACAGCAGCGGCCTCTCCCCCTCCTATGGAAAGTGGCCGAGCGCAATTATGCGGAAAGCACCACTGGAGCTATATCAATAAGACAGACGTCTGTTGTATCGTTCTCTCTCAGTAAGGCATTTCTTCTCCCCAATTGCTCATATAGAATCATAGCCTAATAGCATCCCATTAACATAATTGCCAACACAACTAGTGTTCCGTGTCTCAGAGCCATTTACTTACTTTGCCATAAAGAACACCAAAAACCAGCCCGAAAAATGGCAGAGAGGAGGCGCCGGGAAGGGACTAGCCGCCTGCACCCTTGCTCTTGCAGTTGTTATCGGAGATGCGGCTAGAAGAGGATAAACACAAGCGCAGCGGTCTCAGCTGCGAGATGCGGGATGCTAAGCGATCAGACCAGACTCCCGAGCAGACGTGTGCTAAGATCTAAACGGATTCTGCCAGGCGAAATGAAATTCCCATTATTTTTAATTAATCCTTAATTAAAATATATTACTCCGCAGATTCTGCAAATCTCTCTTAATATGCAAATGTGGCCCATTCAAGGATATTTACATATCATTAATTAAAACGGCACATTCTTTCAGTCTAACAAGCTGAGGGCTGTGGCTGCTGCCACGCTGGCGCAGAAGCCTGGTTTGGCAGTGCCATGTCCCTCAGATAACACCAGGGGAAGCGTGAGCAAGGGAGGGTGGGAGCTGGTGGAGTTAGCATGCTGACTCTTTCATCTCTGGGGCCCTGGGCTCAAATCCAGCCTAGATCTCAAGGCATAGAGCGAGTTTGCTTGTCTCTGTCCCCTTAAGCAGGCTCATGTGTAAACGTGGCTCTGCTCAGGCAAGATGCAGGAGTGGATCTTGCTGCACATCAGGAGTGAGGTGTGTTAGCAGCGCTGTGCGTGGACCCAGGGCTGGGCCAGCAGAGGTTATGGCCGGTCAGGAGCTAAGCCCAACAGTCCCCAGAACACTTGCTTGCACTATGCCTCACTTAGCTGGCTATCTTAGGCCTTCATCTTCATAGGCATCAAATTCAATTACCCCAGCCAGAGGGTCGCTCTCATGAGAGGGTTTCTGCTCAGTATCTCTTTCAGGCCCGACTTCAAAAACACCTACATTGAGTGGCAATTGCCTTGCTTGAGCGAACAGGTATGGCCGGGAAATCAACTCTCCAGCATCACCATTCCCTCTGGACCCCTTCATGCAATAGGGCAAACCACCCAGGAAAGGGGTGGGAACGAACATACAATTCATTGCGGCTCTTCTCACCCCTTGGCCTCCTCCTGGGGAGGGGAAGACTAGCTGCAATAAGCAACAGGTCAAGATTATAAGTGGCTCATGTTGCTCAGGGACTCCCCTTTCCTGTCAGAACTGCACATCTGGCTCTCCAGCCTTAGGTCCTCGAGATTATCCGGTCAGCAGCTAAATGCTCGACACTCAGTGAAGGTCCCCTCACTGTCCGAGTAGGTCAGCATCCCAGCAGCAGGACTCAACAGGCTCTGGGTGCGACAGTGCTGTGAAAAACATGGCAGAGAGTCTCAGAGCCCGGTTCAACTCACTGGGGTTTGCAGTGCTCATGCTACGGCACGAAAAACAGCAGTGTAGACGTTCCCAAAACGGTGCCACTCAGGCTCGTCTACGCTGCTATCTTTAGCCCTGTAGCGCAACGTGAGTCAGTTGACCTGAGGGCTCTGAGACTCGCTTCCATGAAGGGGTTTTTTTGGCAGTGTAGACATACCCTCAGTCACTGAGCTGGACATGGGGGCCCCTGCTCCTCCAGCCCCAGCCGCTCCTGAAAGCGAGCCATACACACAGCAACTGACCGTGCACAAGACAACCAAGGGCACAATACAGCTTTGAGGCTGAAGGTTAATCACCACTCCAGCATGTGTCTAATTAATAGGATGGTGAGGGGCTCTGTAATAGCAGGGGTTACACTTGACGGGGACTGGAGGAATGGAAGGGAACCAGATCTCGTGCTTCAGGGCAGCAGATAATCGACCGGGGGGGTAAGTAGCAAATCGGGAGTTCCTCCCCGCTCCCTACGCAGCACTGCACAAACAGCCAAGTGCACTGTGGGGGATGAGACTCCACTTACTCGGCAACGTCAGATATAGTAAGCTATTGCCAGAGTGAGAGGCAGGATGCCAAAGGCAACAACAGCCGTATAGATGCAGGATGGAGTCAATTGTAGTCGCATGTTTGTGACCTGACTCCTGCTTGGCAACCTGAAGCATTTTCTAGCACGGGCGCTCTGGGGACACACAGACAGGGGTGCATGCCAGGAGCTCCATCCTGGGTGGGTTACATAGGAAGGCTCTGCCAATCAGGCCTACTTCCAGGCCTTGAGCCGGTGATAGTGAGCAAAATGCACTATAGCCGTCATCGAAAGGGAAGGCTGGGCCTTAGGAAGGGGGCCTCACATCCAAGGTCAGCCTGCCTCTCATCGCCAAAATCGAATGGTGAGAGTCTCAGGCTGGGCTGCATCGTGGAGGGGCCAGCAGCCCAGATTCGTAAGATGTTTTGATGAAGCAAACAGCGCCCGGGGCAAGGGATTAAAAAAAAAGAGGTGATGATGGGGCTCCTTGAGCATTTTGACAAAGTCTTGGAGAAATGAGCCTGGGCCGCCTGCGGCGCTGCATCTCCATGACTGGATGGAATTATGGTAGGGCACAAGAAGTCACTATCTGGATTTCTCAATAGCTCATCAGCCAAGGAAGTCTGGGATGCAGCCATCTGGGCTGGGGAGAAGACAGACCATCAGAGGAACACAGGAGAACTGGACACCACCTTGGAGTGGAGAATCTCAGCCCAGGGACCATTGTAGCAGGGGATAAACTGGACCCATGAACAGTCATGGGAGGAGAACCTGGACCTGCCAGCTAAGCACATCTGCAGAGCATCCTGAGACAGGTGACAGGAAAGACCTGGACCTATAGACCAAGCTGGTGGTTTCTGGAGCAGCGGAGACCTAGAATGACTCCCTGGACACCATAGAGAAAAAGTCTCATGGGGAATTTGGGAATGGTGGCAGGAAGAGGCAGCACTGGATGTCCAGTAACCAGGTCTGAGTCCCACCTACACACTCCAACTTTTCCCTTCTTGCTATAATACTTGCATGGCTTGAGGTATCACCTGTCAGCAGAGCAGAACCTGGTGCTGCCTTTCATCAGCTCTTCTCAGCCATGTGTGGCTGATGCCTCCAGTGAGGTATTATTGCCAAGTTACTATATTCCCTTTCCTGGCTACTCCATTCATCAAATCCCGATGCATGCTGAGTGTCTCAGGAGACTAGGAGCAGGTCGAGAACCGCAGTCATGCATGGGCAAGAGCTCAGTGAACCTCACTTCTGGGTATGGGGAAGATACAGTCACACAGTCTCATTCATGCCACACATGAAGCTAAGTGAGCTCAGGCCTTATAACTTTACACGCTAACCTCAGACACAGAGAGAGCCCTCCTTCACCTATCTGAATATCTGTTTACAGGGGGATGGGTGAGTTTGGGCACAAATTAACCCTTAAAGTGCCAACTCAGGTACAGACACAATTCCAAAGAGTCTAGAGATCTAGTGTGTGTGACTGCACTCATGCAGTCTCCAACCGTCATACATCAGGCAGCAATGGGTTAATCAGGGCCTGGGTTCAGTAGAAGCTGCAGGTGTTCAGCAGCTCTTAGGATCAGGCCAGCTAGGATTTCTTCGTTTCCTCTAAGGCAGGAAAGGATTGGGACCAGTGAGATATTACAGAACTCTCCCCCCACCCAAAAAAAAGTAAAAATTGTCAACGTCAAAGAGAACAGTGTCAGATGTGCCAGGGCATTGTGCAATAGTGCCATCCACTGACTGTGGTGGCATCTGAAAATACAGCATGGTCACACCTTCATGCAAAAGGCCGGGCAAAGATTTCACTGCTCATCATAACTTCAATCCATGGTTTTTACAAAGAAAAATGTGGGAGGAGGAAAAGCCGGCGCAACTGATTTCCATGGGAAATACTATCTTTCCCCCACTCCTCTTTTTAATCTTGCAGTTGTCCGATTACTACCATTAGACAGAAGCATACGGCAGATATGCTCACTTCCTGGATATAGGGACAATATTTACGTCAACAACAGTTATTAATACTTTGTGATTCTCAGCCAGAAAGTGCTGTAGAAGAGCAAAGCAGTTTTCAGACATTAATGAACTTCGCTTCACAATTCCCTTGGGACGTATCATCATTTTCATTGAACGGAGGGGAAAACTATGCAGGGATCTACCCCAGGTTATGCAAGAAGTCTGCAGCCAGGATGGTTATGGAACCCACCTTCCATGACTCCCAGCCCCGTGCGCTAGCTACAAGACTATCCTTCCTAATGTCAAGTCAGTTCTGACAGAGCATTCGGAAGATTAGCACAGCTGCATTCATCGTTTATGAGCCAACTTTCACCACAGTCCTCCTGTATTAATGGAAATAACAGAGACGGGCAAATGACTTACTGGCAGGTGTCCAATAAGATCTCCAGTCTTGTGACTTGACACTGTTTAAAAACAAAAAACTCAAATCCAGGAACTTTCTAATGTATTCCTGATATATCACAGCACTGTCCCACTGCTCTGACCGTGCTCCCGAGGTGTGTCTCAAACACAAGTCCCCTACACCACACCCATAATCGGGAGATAGCTTTAAATGCAGATGACATTGTGTCTTCCTAATAAAAGCTCCTCCTGAGACAATAAAAACCCTGGATTTTTACAGTTCTTTTCAAGAAGAGGACAGGGCAGGTTTTAAGACAGTCATTCTGTTTACAGTAAAGTGAGAGCACCCAGTATGAACCCGTTAAATCAGGACAACTTGGCTGCATTTCGAAACCTATGTTGGGTAGCAGAGGAAATATCTTCAAATCACAGATCGATTCTCTTGTTGAGTCCATTTTATGTTGCATTTACCCCTTTTTGCTGCTCTGGGAGTTGTTCATTCTTTCGACAGGGTTAGTCTTTTATCAAAGATTCCTATCAAAAAGGGATTTTTTTTCACTCTGGTGAGGGGGAAAAAATGCTATTTGCTGGCTGCCATCTGTCCCTTTCACACAGTTTCCCTCTAGCTCTTAGATGCCGCAGTCATCTACCCACAATGGTGTGCCACTGGCCGGCCTCCCTTTCCCATCCCACGCCAGAAGCTGTTGATCCTGCAACCTTATCACCCCTGGCTATGATCCCAAGCAAAGCAGGGTCAGGCCAGATCAGTACTTAGGTGGGAGACTATGTGCAGTGTTAGAAAACCCCATTCACGCTGCAGGGCCTGTGCCACTCCCCCAGCACAGCTACTTCCACCTGAGTGCACGGAAGCCTTGACCTGGACTATGTTACTCCCTAAACCACTGCTGGGGAAGCACCAAGTTCAGCCCCTCATCCCACACAAACATAAGCTCCAGGGGAAGGGACCACCAAAGCCTTGCAATCAGTAGAGACATGGCCCCGAACCCACCAGTGAGGAGAAGGAGCTGCTGACTACTGGTTCCCTTAACAAGCCCCTCTGTAAAGACGCTAGGGGAACCAGGCACAGCCATAGCCCAGCTCCAGCCTCGAGGTGCGAGAAAGGGAGAGCGATCAGACATTTCATAAAAGAGTGTGGGCCTAAGATCATCCGGCATGTATAGAAGACCCCGGGGCAACAGGATCCAGGATCCAGCCAGTGGAGGATAACAAGATGTATTGAGAGAGAGAAGTCAGATTTTCAGAAACACTTTTCTATTCCAGAGGCCAGGGCTTTCTGGGGCATGGAAACAGGAACAAATATCACACATGGATATTCCCTCCGGCATAATCCTCTTTCTAGAAAAAGCATCAGGGATGTTTTTAATCCCAGTCTCTATGCCGCAGGAAGGGTTGATCCAAAGCCCAGCAGAAGAATGTTAGGGAGCACTATGCTGCGAGAGGTGCCAGGCAGCAGATGAATAATGACAGCTAATACTCCCACGACATTTTTTGTAATATAGAGGTGTTTTAACCTTGGTGTCCTGGCCAAATTCCATCTTAGGTCATTAAATTCTGCCTCTCTCCATTTCCCTTGCATTGTCAATTGACCACAAAATTTTGTCCTCCCTGTTCGACCCAGTTGTGCCGGATTGCTGTGAGGTGTGTAACTGCTTCCGTGCCTTGCCCTGGCACTGGTTGCATTTTGGTGGGAGGCTAAGTGATCTCTATGTCTAACTCACAACACAGACAACTAGGATGGGGGTTCTGTCAGGATGAAATGCACTAAACAGAAATGTACATTTCCATACTATTATTGTTTTAAGAAAGGAGCAATGCAGATGAGACCCCTCAGATGAGGAGCGTGTGTGGGGGGAATTTAAAGCAATTTCCATCCTGTCAAGATGGAGGGGGTAGGAAAAAAAAACACCACCACGTCCAGTGAGGCAACAAATTGAAAAACAGCTCCTGACTCCTGCATATTGACACATGTGGAAGTCTTTAAATATTAACGTGCCCATTTTCAGTGGCATCAGGCCCCACCTTCACTTCTCCTAGTAAGACAAATAATGGGCAGAGGATTTAGGGGATGCAGAGAGAGCTGTGTTATTTGCCCCCTACCCATTTTATTTACCTCAGAATTCAGCGTTCAGCCCTGCGCACGGCTGGAGGCCGAGCAAACCGCTCCATGTTTGACTTTAACGCAAGGCCCCCCTGTTCTGTTCCCTCTGCTTGTGGAAGGCACTTGACAGGTTGCACGCTGGCAGCCGAGACGCAGATGTTGCAGCCAACACGATGGGGAGCATCTTGAATGGAATCTTGCTGACACATCGCGGAACAGAAGTGCCGCAGAATGGCAGGTGCTCCAGGAGTCGGCTAACCTTGGGACCATCCATCCATCGCCTCATTCCCTCCTCCACCAGAAGGGAGCTGGTTCAGCCAACAAAGCCTCAGTGGCAAGGAAAGGGAAATGAAAAAGCAACAGACAAGACTTTGCTACCGTTCTGACCTCTGCCACCTTCAAGGAAGGCTGGTGGCTTCCCAAAGATGCCCAAGGAAAGCTGAGGAACCATGTTATTTTTAACAAGCAGGGAATAAGCCTAATCAAACTGCAAGTGGAGGGATGGAGTCGATAGAAATTAGAGACTGAGAACTAGCAGCATACATGGAGCTAAGACAGCAAAAGCCTTGAGTAAGTGATTCTCTCTAGAATCCACAATTAAAGCAGGGTGGTTTATAAGATGCAGGAGGCCAGCGACGTTACCATAAGGAGTTCCCACAAGGCAAGAGTTGCCCGTAAAAGGCTGCCTGGTAGGACTCTGCTCAAACAACCCAGTGAGGAGAAATGACCCAAGAGGAAAACCAAACCACAGCCATGCAGGAAATGCCCACACCAAAGAACCAGGTGCTAAATCCATGGTCAGTTCTCAAAGAGCCACCCGAAATGAGGGGGAGTTCTGGATATCATGGAGTCAAACCGGCAGCGTCGGGTGAAATTCAAACCAAATACTTCCACTCTGGACGAGGAATGCAGAATCATCTACACAGCGCACAGATTGGAAGGGGGCAGGCAGCGAACTTGGCCCCATTTTGGATGACAGAGAGGAGGGAAGAGAGATTGCAGGGGGGGAGGGGGGCAGAGGGAAGCAGACACCTGTCAAAGAGACTCTGGGTTCTTGCTCTTATTAAGAGAGAGATTCTCAGAGGATTTCTCCAGGAGGTTAATATTAATGGGTCTGCTGCCTAGCGATCTGATTATGGCTTCGCCGAGCAAAACCTTGTGACTTTGGCACTTGAACTATCAAATCCAAACAGCACCATGTGCAATTAGGAATCGCCACTCCTGTCTGTGAGCACAGCAAGCAGCACCATGGTTAGCACTTGCCGGGCAAAAATGAAATGACCGCCCTTACCATAAATCACAGCTAGAAGTGTGATTTGGGGCAAGTCCCCCAGCCCCCCACCCAGGGTAGGTGGAGGCTCCAGGGCTCCCCACAGCAGCCCAGGTTCCCTGAGCGGCTCTGATACTGCCTGGCTCTGGCTTCTGGCCTGGCCAGAGGGCAGGGCCTCAGTGGGAAGGAGGAGCATCAGCGGGCAAGGCTCCTGCATGTGTCCCGCTTTGGCATTTTGAAAAGGTGGTCATCCTACCCAGCATGCCAGGCAGTGCCAAGAAGCTTGGCATCTCCCTAAGGCACAATCCCTCCCACAGCTCCTCCTGGGATGAGGGCCCTCCGCACTTCCCCCAATGCGAGGCTATGTCTGGGAGATACGAAGGAGCCCGATTCCCCTCCCAAGTCATTCAGCTGCAAAGCAGCAATCCAGGGTCTCCCATTTCCTACAGTCACCTGCTTTGACTTGCCAAGAGGCCTGGCTTCCTGGACAGAGGCAACATCCGTGGCTGGGCACTTCGCACTCTCCCTTTCCGAGGGGTTGCTGCTCCCCCTCCCTGGTCACACCCTCACCACACTTCATCTTGATACTAATTCCACACGAATGTGCTCACCACCGTTGAGGCGGCCGACGTAATGACAAAGACTATCCAGGAGGAGATAATTACATTACAAAACTCTTTTAAATCAATGAAAGCGAAGGAGGAGTGGGGAGGGAGCTGCCATCACCACAGCCATGCACAGAGGCGCCCCCCTATGCTCTGCAGAGGCTCAGACTCTTCCTCTCAGCTTGGCACAAAAAATACCAGAGTCTATCCCTCCATCCATCTGTCCCCCCCACACAGCCACTAAACCCCCTTCAGTGATACATTCAGTTTCACAGCAACTGCCCACACCACTTTGCTGTGCTCCTGCAAGCTGTTGTGTTTGGGACGTGTGCTATCTGTATTGCAGTAGTGCCTAGGAATCCCAGTCCTGGAGCAGGATTCACCATGTCAAGTGCTATACATTCTATATTAGGGGTATTACAGTAAGGCCTAGGAGCCCCAGGACACACCATGCCGGGCAGGACACACCATGCCAGGCATTGTATTAGGTCTATTATGGTAGCACCTAGGTACCCCAGTCCTGGAACAGGACTCTACAGTGCCAGGCACTGTACATTATGTATGAGGTGTATTATGGTAGCACCTAGAAGTCCAGGTACTGGAGCAGGACCCCACTGTGTCAGGCCTCCTACAAACACATAGGGTCATCTCTACCCATACACAAAGTATGTAGCTGCATAGGGCACCAGGAAATTTGGGGCACCAAATTTCTTGGTGCCCTACGCAGCTGTATGCTGCTCCAACCCCTGCTCCATCTCTTCCTCATGGCCCCAGCCTCCTCCCACCCTTGCTCCACCCCTTCCTCTGAGGACTGCAGCAGGGGTTGGGCACCCTGCACTCACCAGGTGGCAGTAAGTGGAGTGACCCGGCCCCAGCTGCGGTTCACCCCTGCCACTTAAGCCCGGGAGCCAGGCGAGCAGAGCAAAGTGGGCTGGGGACAGGTCGCTCCACTTCCCACCACCCCATAAGTGTGGGGTCAGGCCTGCCCTGCACTCACCGGGAGGCAGGAAGTGGACTGACCCAGCCGCAACCTGCTCCGCTCTGCCAACTCATGCTGGGGGGCAGTTTTCCCCCTGCCCCCCAAGTCTGCTCCACCTGCCCCCCACACGGAGGCCTGGAGCCACACACACACACCCCGTGGGGGAGCTGCATAGGACACCAAAATGGCTAGGGACGGCCCTGCAAACACACAACAACAACAAAAAAGAGTGATCTCTTTTTAAACGAAGAGCAAATACCAAAGCTAAACCTACCTGCAGTGCAGCCCCCAACCCGTAATGGTGGAACAGAGACACACATACAGTGTTGCCAGCTCATACACTTCATCACAGGATATTTGGCTCCTGGAGTCATGGGATTAGGGGGCAACTGCAGCTTCCATTTCAAAACAATATGCATTTCTAGCCTTTGTCAGTGGCGTAAAAAAACCTTGAAAACATATCCCAGTGTAACCTAATGACTCAGAAGGCAAACTAAAAGAACCTCAAAGTTGCTACTTAAAAAAAAAAAAAAAATAGCTCATGATTTTTAAGTCACTCTCACAATTTTGGGGAGCCCTGACTCCTGTGTTTTGAACACGTGGTTGTCAATACTGAAACAGTGTGGGAGCGGCGAAGAGGAATCCCAATCCAGGTGCTTGATTAGCCATGTCAACCCAGTTTTTAAGAACCACAGAAGTTCTTCGTTTACCATCACTCCCAGTGCTTCTGTAGCCTCGTAAAGATGTGCAGAACTCACCGCTCTTTAACAAGGCATCCAGCTCCAGCACTTTCTATACCATATCCTGCCATCTGCAGGATTACAACAAGAAATAACCGGCTAAAATAAAGAAATAAAAAGGAGGAAACTGGAAAGCCACCAAACCAGATCTGGACACATCGCTCACGAGATTAGTGAGAGAACAGTAAAGGGGGTAGTTTGGGCAAATAATGCCCCTCATTTGTAGGCACCCCTCTCCCAGATGGTTTGATGGCGATCATCCCCCTTTTTCGTTTTGTTTTGTTTTCTCTCCCCTTTTCCAGGCTGGGTTTAATTTGACACCTTGAGCTTTGGTAACAAGGTGGGGAGCGGAACAGTCACAGTGGAATTCATTAGGCTCAGCACTGCAGGGCCCGCTCTCTGTGTGTTAATGACATCGGAGGGTAGGGAAACGAGACAGCTACCACGCTAGATGAAATAAACATGAGGACTGTCAGCAGTGACAGCCTAAGCAAAGGGGACAAAGTAAGTCAGGTAGAGACCTTTCCCCATCCACACAATGCAAAGCGACAGCTCACAAAGCACTTTCCCGCTGGTGCCCTGCGCTTGGCACTGACCGGGGAGTGGAGCGGAAATACAATTAAATGATCATTTTAACATCCAAATTCTTTGATCAGTTTAAGAAGTGATGGGAACCAAAGCCATCCCACCTCTCTCCAGGCGCTGTGCGCGAAAGCAGGACATGCTTGATTAATGCCACTGATGCACCCACCTGGGTTGGGTTCAAAGGAGGATTGAAAGCTATGGTATCAGTGCATCTTATGAGAAACATCCCTTCCTCCCCCATGTATCAGCATCAGCAAACTGTGTATGGGGGACAAATGGTAGAATGTGGAAACAGGTGTAGTTTGAAGATAACCCAGACTGTAAAAGTGAGAGGAAATGAGGCAGTGAGTGTCAGCATCATCACACTGTTGGGGGACAGGAGTGTGTCAGTGAGAAGGGACTGGACAGTGTCACGCAGAATCTATACTGTCGCAGTTGCATTTGTGTGTATGTACGTACCCAGCTCTGAGGGAGACGGGGGTGTCAGATGACTCTGAGGTGTGCATGCACATTATGCTGTGTGTGTGTTCATATGTATGTGCACATATCATACCCTGGGCTGTGGTGAACGTACATATGTATGTACCTCTGCCTTGCAAAACTGCTGTGAAAATTCACCAGTCCAGAGACAAAAACTACTTATCTGATCTTACCCAGATGCTAATAAATAAGCTAACGACACTTTAATTTGCTCCTTTAAAAAAAAATTACTTGCCCCAGATAGGTGGAAAATGTATTTATTTATTTTTACACAGCTAGTATATACTCTGAGTATATAACATGCATAATTAACATATACTGTGTGTGTAACAACTGTGTATTGTGCAATTACACACAATACAATTGTCAGAAGACATGTCTTAATGTACTACTACCCTGGTATTTTAGCACATACAAAAAGCTACATTAGAGAGAACACCAAGGTTGCAAAATGAAGCACTCCAAAGTCAGCAATGGAAACCGAACAGGTCACCTTAACTCTGCCCCCTTGTTCGGATTCATTACAACAGTCTTTAATTACATGATCACATTCTATTTTTTCTGCAGGTTGGACAATGTGCAGTGAATCAGGCAACTTATCTAGTGTCTGTTTTAATCCTCCCTGTTCAACCTGTGCCATCCCAGTGGATCCTGCAAGGTGCCAAGCACACACTACTTCCTCATAGGAATTGGAGCGCACAGTTAATTAGCAGCAAGATGTCTTTAGCGGAATTTTGCCTGGTATCTCCCAATGACCTCAATCCCACAATGAGATCGGTGCTGGTGGACGCTAGTGGGCCACAGGGAATCACCCACATGCATCCACTTGCAGGATCTGGGCCTGTGAGATCACCGGACAACTTTGGGAGTTATGTTCTCACCTGCCACAGGCCAATCACATCGTTTGGCTGGGCAGAACAGGCTGGCGAGGCAGCAATGGAATGGGAAGGGGAGATGGCACAAGCAATCTATTTTAAACGCTTGAGGGTACTTTACAGGAGTAACCACTGCCCACAAACTGACAGTTGGGACACTGACACAGCTCTCATGTGAGGAGCACCCCCCTTGCTGTTGGCAAAAAAGAACATGATGGGCTTCAGCCCTGGTGCAGAGAAGGTCTCCACCAGACAGGCCAAAGCAACCCTGCAGCTATGTCACTACCCAGCATAAGCTAAGCCTAAAGACCCTGCTCCTGCGTGCCCTGGAGCTTGACAGAGCATTCAAAACCACAACCCAAAAAATCCTGACATTTTTAAACACACATGATGAATGTAGCAGGGCGGTCACCCCGCTCCGGTTAGGAAGTGGTTAAAAGCAGCCAGGAGAGGCTGGTTGGGTAAATAGCCACAGGTTTACCCACACTCAATTAGGGTCCAGCTGATCCTGATAAAAGGGCAGGCTGAGAGAGTGAGAGGAGACTCTTGCTCCAGCTGAGGAGCAGAGAGGACCAGACTGCCTGGGAGAGCAAGCAGGGTTCCTGAAGCGGAGCAGGGCTGGGGAAAGGCAGGCAGAGCTGAGGAGCTCTGTCCTGGTGAGTCCCCAGGCTGAGGCCTTGCTAAAGGCCAGGATAAGTACTAGGGCTGCAGGGAGGCAACTGGGGCTGGAAAGGCAGCAGGTTCAAACCCCTCTGCAGATGATGAGTGGGCCACGGCAAACTGCAGTCTGAAACTGAGGGAAGCAGCTAGGTGAGGACTGGCAGTAGGTCACTGAGGTGAGGTGGGCTTAGGGGATTGGGGTTCCCTGGGGAGGGGAGACCTGCAGTGTGGGGGCACTGCTGTGGGGCAACACCCAAAGGCCAGGGGCACCAGGGAGTGATTCGGGGCCTGATGTGCTGTAAGTAGTAGAGATCAGGAGGAAGCAGGCACCAGTAGGAAAACACCAGCCAGCAGGAGACACTCTGAGGCTTGAACTGAGCTAACTGCCAGGCAACTAGCAGGAGACGGCGGTGAGTGCCCACCATGCTACAATGAGGAGGAGCTAGTGTTTAGCAGCACAACCGATCTCACCTCCACCCTTCCCTCATTTCTCCAAGGAGGCATGGGCATGCTGCCAGCCCTTACTGACATGGTTGGGAAGACAAGCTTGGCATCCACATGGAGGGGGTTGGGGAAGGCAAGGTTGGCGTCCACATGGAGGGGGTTGGGAAGGGCTGGGCTGACATGTGTGTGCATGAGATCATCGTGTTTTCACTAGTCTCTAGGCCTCCAAGCCAACTCAGTTGCCCAGGAGACCCCTTAACCAGTGGCTGTTGGGGTGTCTGCTGTCCCTACATTGTCCCTGGCAACTGTGCAGTTGTCAGTGGGTCCTGGGTCTCTTACAAAACTCTGACATGGGAGAGGGCAGGCCTCTCCCTCAGTCCTGGGCACGTGACTCCTAGTGCCCAGATACCCGGGCAACACAGCACAGGGCAGACTCGCTGTGCATCCTGGTGAGTTACTGCTTCTCTAGGCATGTTGGTGTCTCTGCTTGGGAGGGGGCATAACACTAACCTATGGTGAAACTTAATTAAACTTTGATTAAGTGCTCTTGCAACCCTCGTATGGGGCCCTGAGCTCCTCCCCATCCCCAGTCTCCTGCATGGGACAGCACCTATGTATCTACCTTGCCAGTCCTAAGGGAAGCGATGACATAAGCCACCTCTGCAACACCACCACCCCAGCGCTAGGAGAGAGAGAGCCTTTCGAAGGGTCAAGGATCTATGGCTGAGGAGGGGTCAAGCTGGAGGCCATGCCCCCGGGAGCTTTGGGCGGTGTCATGCACCTTCTCAGCAGACACATAATGCAGTCAGAGGCAACATTAACTGCTCCGTAATAGGTTGCTCCTGGATGAAGCCATCCCCAGAGCTGCAATGACAGAGGCAAAGGTCCCAGTGCCAGCAGGGAGGACCTTAACTGCTTGCATATTATGGAGCATATGTGGATTTGGGGGTAGAACCGCTGGCGCCTACCCACAACAAAAAATCGCCCCTTCCTCCCCCCGAGTGAAACTCCCACTACAAGGTCTCTTCACAGCATGGGAGGGTAAGACTCATGCTAAAGGCTAAAACGGGCTGAGAATTCCAAGTCCGGGAGGGCTGCGGCTCCCGCTCACCCAAAGGGGAAGAACAGTGGACGAAGTCATCCACATGTCCCTGTCCCATTGACTCTACACAGCGATATTCCTGGGCCTGGTGGCCACTAAAGCCAACTCTGTTCACATGGCCCTCACAGAGCCACAACTGCAGTTGCAAGCCCTCACAGGTTACTCTCTTTGTTTTACCTTTTCCACCTTTAAGAACAAAGAGGTGCCCAGACACAACAAAGGAGGCCTGCTGTTCCGAGGACAGAGTGTCTGAAGACAAACTATGTTGAAGTTATGTGGCCATCTAGTATGTCAGAAGTGAACCGTATAAAAAAGAATCGCCACAGGCAGTGCACAAACCAGGGGAAGGGGACAGCGTCAACGTACTTAGCATCTTACCCACTTCTGTTTACAATCTTCCCCCCCTCCCCGCGATGCACTGACCTGAATATTTCCCTACCAACATTTCTTACCCTCCACTGAACAGAGGAATTGCCAGACTAGATCAAACCCGAGGTCCATTTAGTTCAGCATCCCATCTCTGACAGTGGCCAGTACCTTTAGAGGGAGGGGTAAATACCACTCAGTAAGCAAATGTAGGCCAATCTGCCCCCCACATTAACTATTTGAGATCAGGGTGAGACTTTCAGATTGGCTTAACCCTAAAACCTATGGTTTAATATCCCTTCCCATATTTTTTTAATCAGCATTCATTATTATGAACTCACGATATTCTTGCCGTCCACAGAAACGTCCAATTTCTTTTTGAATCTTCCTAAATTCTTGGCCTATCTGCAACTTCCTGTGGCAGTGAGTTCCACAGTCCAATGATATGCTTTTTCATGCAACCTTTCCTTTTATCAGTTTTGAATGTGCCACCTTTTCAACACATTGAATGTCCCCTTGTTCTTAGGCTATGAGATGGGGACAACTGAAGGTCCCAACTTCATATACTTTTATCATGTCCCCTCTTCTTTCTTTCTTGTCAAAGGTAAAACAATCCCCATTTTTTCAGTCTTTCTTCACAGGATCTGTCTTTTGGACCTTCTCTGAATGCCCCTCACATGCTAGTTTGTGATTGCAGGGGCAGGCTATGTACACTGGCTTGTTATTGGAGGGTTGCTCAAAAGCACCAGACTGATGCAAGTGTTTTTTGGGAAAATACCACATACAGTGTATTCGGCGAGGAAAACGACAAGGAAGAATTACATGGATTTTGCACAGAGAGCTCAGGAGAAGCCAAGGTCATTGGAATGCTGGGCCTCCCGCTGCTAGGTCTGCCTGTTTTCTTTGTAAAGACAAAAATACTGTTCCGGCCCCCCACCCGCACTGTCACCACCACACCAGCCCAATATTTTTCAAATTCACTTGCAGAAAATCCCCTGCCACTGCAACAAAAGGGGCTCTCTTAACTCTTTCAGGGATCTGTAAGTTGAAACATTCCCCCTACAAGGGGAGGAATGGGACAGAAGGAGAACTATTTTTTTTTTTTTTGGCCTGTCTGAAGCTTCGTTCTATCCCCAAACTGCCTCAAACCCCTCAACACAAGTGCCATGCTAAGCAAAAGCACCACAGCAGAGCACTGACAAATGCAACCATTTCCCTCCAGGAATCCCCCATCTGGGCATGGGTGGTGGGTATCATAGGCTGTGGGAGGCTGAGCCTCCCCAAACAGCCAGGTGTAGCCCCACCCATGCTCCATCCCCAGGCCTTCTGCTTCCCGCTCTGAAACTTAGTTTTCCCCATGCCATGGCCTGGGCTCGGAGGGGGAGGGGAGGAGGTCGCGCCACCCAGCACTGTGGGGTTGGGGCCACACCACCCGCCCACTGGTGCTCTGGGGCTGGGGCAATCCAGCGTGGGGGGGCAGTGACTGTAGAATGGGGGCTCTGGGCTCCGGGGGGGGTAGAAGGGAAGGGGCTGGGGGATAGACTCCCCCACTCGCCCATGCATCTGGTGAAGATTTTTTTGCTGGGATCCATTTCCGGAGGGTTACTTTTCAGTATCTCACACAGATGCTTTAAATGCTTCGGGTTTTTTACCAACAAAAGACATTGGTGGGCCACGCTGGATCTCACCGCACACCCCAGCATCAGCCCACCACTCCTCCCAGTGTGGTCAGAGGAGGACCAGCCCAAAGCCAGCTGGGAACTGAAACGGACACCATGTCCAGCCCTTTTCTCAACCCTAGTGAGAGACTGAGCATGAGCTATCAACCAGTTGCTGTGTTAGCCCCTATAACTCCCATGCTCTCAGCATTTAACATTGTATAGCTTCAAGAATGATAGGGTGCTAGCTCTGCCTCTGTCACAGACCACTGGTGTGGCTTTAAACAAGTCAGTTCCCCATTGTGTGCCTCAGTTTCCCCACCTGTAAAAAGGGAATGATTCTACTTATTGGAAAAGCCTGGCTCTCCCCTTGTGCTTCTCATGTTCACATCAGAGGAAGATGCTCACCGCCAAATTCCAATGCATCTCGCCATGACCCTGCACCCCATACACAAACCGTCCTTCACCCAATTTTGAGCCACTACAGCTACCATGTCATGCTCTGTGAACCGTGCCCCTGGATAGCAAAATGTCACTGTGTGATTTTAAATGGGCCGGTGCCACTTCCAATGGGGCCAATGGATGGCCAGGGACCACTGCAGACCAAATCCACCTCCCATCATTTTACCTTTTGCTGGCGTTCCTCCGTCTCCCCCAATCGCCCCTTGAAAGCAAACGGCAATTGAGTTTGCAAGTCCCTATTCATCAAGGAAATTAATTCCTTATGCATAATTCATTTCTTTTGTGAACTTTTTCCTAATGCTCCCAAGTGCATTAGGAATGGAGGCAGCAATGGGAGAATGGGAACAAGAGACGTGGGGGGGGGGGGGGCGGCGAATGACACACTGTGCACTGCTCCCATAGCTAGCATGGGCCCTGAAAGCCTCTGCCAGACTGGTCTCTGGCTCACATGGTCCAAAGAAAACCTAGGGAAGAAGAGGGTTTAATGATGCTAGGAGCAGTCATTCACCAAAGACTCTGCAGTGCGGGGTGGCACACTGAGCCAGAGCTTCCAGAAACCTGCTTCCCAAGACCACTTTGAGGATTTCTTCCTAGTCGCTTTAACTGTGCCCCAGCGCAAAAATCAGCACGCGATCAGGAGAGGTTGGCAGCTGCTGACTGGGAGCAGGAAAGCAAGGGGTTCTCAGGCCTTGGACTGAGGTGCTTTGGGAGAGCAGCATCAGGACTCACGACTGGAATAGTTGGAAGTCTAGGTGGAGGTTAGGGTGGCCAATCCTCAAGGATTATCCTGGAGTCTCCAGCAATTAAAGATGAATCTTTTAATTAAAGATTATGTCATGTGATGAAACCTCCAGCAATACATCCAGCTAAAACTAGCAATCCTAGGGGAGGGGAGACGGTCCAACTTTACAGGAGGCCCCAGCACGGAAATAATGCTCTTCCTGAAAGAATGCACCTGTGACACTTATGTGCATGCTGGGAGATTCACTACGGAGACATGCCTGCGCAAACTTTTCCTAACAGAGAGGCACCACAAACCCTCCTTCTGTGTCCTCCTTCCAAACTGGAGCTCACAGAGCAGCCATGGACATTAGCCCAAGGTCTAGGAGCAGCATGGCCAAAGTATAACTGAAATTGACATGATCCAATGACCAAACAGACCCCCACACTGGTGCAAAGTGTCCCTCAATAAATAAACCACCTCCCTGGACAGACAGATAACCTCACAGGCAAGACTAGAAGTGGAGGTCGGACTGCACTGTTTCTGGACTTCGGAGTTTCTTCAGCCTTAAAGCCACATTGCGACCATCTAGTCTGACCTCCTGCATAGCGCAGGCCAGACAACTCCATATGTTCCTGCATTGAGCACCGAGTGATCAGTGAGGGAAGGAGCCATTAGGATTTAGAGGAGGAACTCAATGAGGATTAAAGACTTCCATGATATATTCCAGCAGCAGACATGCCGTGGTGCAGTCACCTATGATCACAGGTAATCAAAGTCACGCCTTGTCCGTCATTTGGCTGGCAAAGCACTATAGTGCTGCAGGAAGTTATGTCTGATCGTCCATAAGCATCACTCTTCTCTCTGATACACCCTTGAACCCAAATGCCCCAGGATGGTGTTGGGGACATTATGCTGCTCGAGAGGCAGTCTTCCAGATAAAGATCAAAACTCAGCCTTGCCCATCCATGGCACTTTTGATAAAAGAATATTAACCCTGGAGCCTCGACCAAATTCCAGGCAGGATAATTATAGTCTACCTCCTCTAAGTCCTCACCGGCTGTTTTATATTGGCATAGGGTTTACTGTTGTGAAGTATTTCTCTGCGCTGCTGTGTTCCACTCCAAAAGTGGACAAAGCTATCTATGCATATCCTTTGCCTACTCCAGAGGCGAATTGCAAGACTTAACAACAATACACATGATTAAAATATAGAACTCGGGGACATACATGTATGTTTGGAAGTTCTAGAGAATTGTGGAGCTCCCGCTTGAACCTCTGTCTTAGCTCACAGGAATAGGGTAGAAGAAGAGATTAGATTACAGGTGTCAGTTTACCACTGGTCTTTCTAAATTTTTATTCCCTTATATTCATGAAGCCAGTAAGGTTGTTTTTAGATATGTAGACAAAATACAGTAGCAATCATTCCCACATTGCTACTCCATGTTGTCCCACATTAGTAAGACTGGGTTACTTTTACCAAATATACCACAGCACATTGACAAATGCCATTAACGTTTTATCCCAGATAAAAGGGAAACGCATTTATCAAAATAAACTGACCAAGTGCATTTAGAGAAGTGGTTGCTCTGTTCATGGCTTATTTGCTTATTCAGAAGCCTACAGCACAGGGCAGCTCCTCAGCTGGTGCTGAAGTCAATGGGGCTATGACAACTAAGGATCTTGGGACTTACAATAACTCTGAACAAAGGGTTAACAGACACCCCCGACCCCCATTCCTTACTCCTGGCTTCAGAGCCCATCTTTATTTTGACCTGGCTCCCAAAACCAAGAGGCGGCAATTGCACTACTTCCTGTAAATTTGGACAGTAAGTAGCATCACCCTGTCATGGGGGTATAGAGAGCATTTGCAACGCCCCATTTAACTGCACTATACTCCTATCCATGGGCTTTATTAGCATATTTCAGCTGCGCTATGATGGATGAAGATAGATGGGAGAACATCAGTCTTGGTGAAATCACTGTTTTATCAAGGTTAAACCATCCCCATGCTGTGCCACTTCCCTTCCTTGTGTTTCCTTTCCAATCACAAAATTAAGGGTGAAATTAACAGACATTTGCCCCAGCGGTTCATGTCCCTTCCCCCGGACGGGGGCAGAGAATGGCTTCCACTCTGCTGTTATCCTGCAGCTGGTTATTGCTAGCCTGGAGAGAAAGAATGAAAGAGACTTGGGGGGGTGGGAGGGAGAGGATCTAGGTGACTTTCAGGAAATTGACGTCAATACAGAGGGGCCACAAACAGGATTCCTGCAACCTTTCCCCCAGCACGGTTCTGCCAACACACCCTGATCCTGACCAGCCCTGCTCCTGCTGTTCCAAAGCTACCCACCCACCTCCCCCATCTACCCCCTCCTGCTATTCTAAAGCTACACCACCCACCTCCCCCATCTACCCTGATCTGCTCCCCTCCTGCTATTCCAAAGATACCCTTACCCACCTCTTCCAGTGCACCTCAATCATTTCCTTCACGTTCCCTCCCCCTACCCCTACCCTCACTTGCTATTCAAGTCCTGGGCTTCTCCTGCACTGAGACAGCAAATTGTGAGCTGTCTTCTACAGTCCAGAAGGAATTAGAATGAGGCAAACAGTTTTCTTAAACGTATTGCACTCTCACAGCCAAATGTGTGGACGGACACACACACACACCACTCCCCAAGATGTTTAGAATAAAAATGATCATTGATGTCTTTAAATTATACTTTCCCAAACTGTGGGCCTTGGAGGGTCATATAATGTTGCTAGCTCCTCCCCCTGGATTTCAGCTCCCCCTCGGTCCCAGGGAAAGGAAGCGGCTACCACCAGTAGGGGCTCCTGTACATCAACGCTAACACTCACTAACAGTTGCAAACATTTCTATTCCTACCCCTTGTTCTGTATCGAATCTCCACTTTTATGGGGCCACACCTGCCCACCGCTTGGCCCAACAGTCTCAGAGTATCTGAAGGAAGCCATCAGCTTACTTCGTGTGCCACTGGGATAGGAGCCAGGATCAAGGCCCAGTTCCCCATTGAGCAATTGTGGGAGGGGGGAGGCGCGATCCAGGATGTTGAGATATATTGGGAGCAGGATGGACGGATGGTCTTGTGGTTATGGTGTTCGATTTGGGACTCAGAAATTCTAGATTCAATTCCTGGCTCTACCACTGACTGAATTTCTCTGTGCCTTAGTTTCCCTATCTATAAAATGGGGGTAAGAGGCCTTCACTCCCTCCCATGGATGTTGCAAAGATAAGTGCATAGGAGGTGCTCAGCTATGACAAGGCTGGAGCCTCTGCATTAAACTACTCACTGAAGACAGTGACTTTTTGGGAGACCACAGTGGTAAATGGCTCACATGGAGCCAGAGCGTTACAGAAGATGGAAGTACGAAATATTGGGTGATTCAAAGAAAGGGACATGGGGCCTTTCGTCTCTAGGTCTTCGGTTCAAATCCAGCCCAGGCCAAAGGAGAGCGCAAGGTGTTATCATCTGACAGCTGTCCAGTAACCTGTTGTCTGACCTCAGTGCTGTTCCTAGCAGGCACCCGTCCCCATCACAAGAACCACCATTCCAGCTGGCCCTTATCCCCAGTGGGCAAGCTTGAAAAAGCAGCCATGCACCCAGAGAGACTCTCTCTAGGAGTGAGTGGAACAGTCAACCCTTTGGATCAGGCCTGACACACAGATATTTGCGCTCCTGTTGCTAGGACTTTTCCTATTCTGTGGGTCAAGGATGTCACACTCCCAGGCTGCGAATCCAGCACTTAACAACTCCTCTCAATTCCCTTCAAAGTGAAATGTGCCCAGGCTCTTTCCTTATTACGTACAGAATGAATCAGCTGCTTCCACTGCCGCCAAGCGCTTTCCATCAGTCATCTCAACACCACTTTATAAAGGATGGCAAGTACCACTGTTCCTATGTTACAGAAGGGAAAGACAGAGGCACAAGGCAGGGATAAATATCTCGTGGTTCCGGGGGCCCAACTTAAACACTTTAAAAGCCTGATTTTCAGAGAGTAGGTGATCAGCACTTTCTGAAAATCAGGCTTCTTATGGTGTTGAAAATTGGACACCCCCCCCCCCATCACCTCGGGTAACAATTTTCCAAGTGGTTTAAGGAGCTCAGGGCTCAGCAAGAGCCAGTAACCCTCAAGTCACTGGGGCACTTCTGAAAATTTTAGCCCTAATGACTTTTGAAAATGCAGGGTCAGATTTTAAAGGTATTTAAGTGAAGATGAAGATTGGTACCCAGATACCTGGGGGAAAAACTGGCCTTAGGCCCTTGGCTTGGGGGTGACCCTGACAGGAGCACCCTCTTGTGGCAGGCCATGGCACGACTGGTGTACCCCCAGTTTGCCCCTTCTGGTAACCCAAGGACTCTAGGCCAGGCTCTCTTGCCCCAGTAGTTCCCCCCGCCCACCTCCACCCAGGCTAGTCTATTACAAAAATAGTATAAATGAGTTCCTGTGTCTCATTTTACAATAGGGAAACTGAGGTACTTGCCCGGGGCCACACCAGAAGCAGAAAAAGAATTGAAATCTCCTGCCTCCCAGGTCTACACTTGAACCATCTCTCCCCTCCTCACTAACATGGCCTCTATTTCTTTTATAGCAACATTTAATGAAATCTCCACTGAGTTCTGGAACGCTATGGATAGGCTGCAACATACTATGGGGCCACACAAAGATGGGACCAACGAGCCATTGCTGGAGCAGTCCCTCCCCCATCTGCGGTCTTTCTCCTTTGCTTTTTTCACCAGCTGGGAAAAACATCTCGGATATGCAGCTTAGCAGCCAACTGACCCTGGCAACCAGTGACCCGGGGAGAAGGTCGCTTATTGAATCCTGCTGCGATATCTGCTACCTCTGATGTCACTCAGGCCTCAGCTGGGAGGGGAGCCAAGTGAAATGGAGTGGGAAGGGAGGGGGAAGAGAGAGAGAGAGAGGAGGTACTTTTTCCAAGCCCAGCTACCCTGGTACAGGCAGATAGAAAAGGATATGTTAGTTTTAACTCTCTTGTTTCTTTAGAGCTGTTCAATGGTTTCAGGGTTGACTTCCAATGGGAACACAGGACCTGCCCTAGCAGGTCACACCAGCGGTCCATCTACTCCAGTAGCCTGTCTATGGGCAGATCTTTCAGAGGAAAGCACATGAAACCCTGCAGTGGGCAATTTTGGAATAAGACACTCCAGGGGAAGCTTCCTCCTCAGCCTGATAGTTAAGGGTTGCCTGAAGCACACGGGTTTACAGCCCTTATAAAATATATTTATATAGCAGCTGGATGGTCTTATAAGGCCAACACTTTCGAACCTGAGTGTGCTCAAAGCGCAGCTTCCCGATCCGTATGCAGGCACCACAAGGAGTGTTGCTTTTCAAAAGGCACCAAGCAGGCCGAAATCCCAAAGGAGTCGAATGAGAATTGCAAGCGATCAGCACCTTCACAAAGCATGCTGTTTTTATGAAGTGACTATCTCTGGATTAAGGAGTCCCAGGCCTAATTTAGACTAGAAAAGATTTTGCAGATACAGTTTATAAACTCTCCTGGCAAAAAAGCACTTTTTGCTGGAATAAGCTGCATCTACAGTAGCGCTTCTGCTGGCATAAAAATGTCATTTAAAAAAAACAACACAACACTCTGCATTGCCATTACTATATCAGCAAAAGTTTAAAGAGTACGCGTGACCTAACTTTAGCCATCCAGGTTCAAAAACATTAAATGACTCACCTTTGAATCCTTCCAAGTTTTAGTTTTGATGATGCAAAGTCCACATGGTATTGAATGTGCTTTTGTAACGGAGTATTTGAAATTGATTGCCCTGGGATTTCATTGGGTCTCTTTCTTTATTCTTGTATTTTGACTGGGTATGTAGGAGCATCCTACTGAAGACAGTATTTCACAGCCCTCCCCTCTTGGTCATCTTCTCCCTAAACTGAACGGTTTCAGTGTTTTCCGTCTCTTCAGCTGGAAGCCCCTCCAATTCAACTGCATCTATTTGAGGCAGAGTCACCAAAACAGAACGCAGTGGTCCAGGTACAGGAATCGCACTGGATTTACATCACAGCATCATCTCATTACTATTATTTACCATCCCACTCGTTATATTCCCTACAGATTTATCTGCCCTTTTTTTTGGCGGGGCGGGGACCAATTTTGCACAGTATAAGTTTTCAGTGAGCCGTCCACAATGACTTCCAGTTCTTCCCCTCCTCCCCTTGAGTGCTTACCATTAATTTACACCCGACGGCCTAGTCACCTTCTTAGTTCCAACGTGCATTAGTCACCAGTGAACATCACTTGCCACCTGGCTGCCCGTTCTGACTAGCAGACCAAAAGGGACAACCAAGAGAACCAAAGGAATTTGGCGTTGTGCAAATTTGGCCACCTTATTGTCGATCCCCTTTCCCAAATCATCCGTTAACATATTTAACACTGCTCCTACTGGGAAACCGTAGGGTTCTCCCCTGTTAACCTTCAGACGTTCTGAAAACAGACCACTCTTGCATTTCTATCCCTTAGCCAGTTTCCGATCTGTGTCAGTGCTTAACTCCCTCACCCCATAACCTATTTCCTTAATAGCCTCTTGTGAGAGACTGTGTCAAAGCATTAGTGAAAATCCACATTAGTGACTCTCTCTGCTTCTCCATTATGCACTGCTTTGTTGTAGTCTCCATGAATTCTAGCCTGATGGAGAAGCAGTTTCCCTTTACAGAAGCAGCACTGGTTTATCCCAGAGTCCTAATTAAGGGGTCTATACTTCTATTTTTACATCATCATTTCAACAGATCCTCTTGGTACTGCAGTAAGGTTTAATAGTCTGTGATCCTCACGAGCACCTCTAGCGCCTCATCAAAAAGACAGGTATAACATTTGCTCCAGCCTTGCACCAAAAGAGACCTGGGTTCACATCTTCACTTCTCTCCCCAGTTTGCTGGGGGTCGCCCTCCTCCCCAGAGCTTTCCCTCCAGAAAGGCCTGGGAGTCTCACAGGAGAGCATGTGGTAAATCCAAATTTTGGAGCATTGGTAGTGCTGGCTGTAGTAACACTTCCGGTGTTACCCCCAGTTCATAGGCAGATATTCACCCCTCACTCCAGGGGCAGTGGGTTACATAGAAAGATGCCCTGCACCGTGTTACCCAACTCCGGCTGTGAGGGCTGACCGGCTCTTCCTAGATAAAGCAATGGCTGCATCTTCCCTTCCCAAAAGTCAAAGCCAGCAGCCACGGGGGCACGGGGAGGAGCGGGGCAAAGAGAGGGGATACCTGGCCAAATGCACCCACCTACCAGCATGCCCATCTCCTCCTGTGTTTCCCCAACAGCCTAACAAAACTCCAGCCCCTGATTCGATCCAGGCACCCTCCCACTGACGTCCTCCAACAGGTGACCTCATAGAGGAGCCTGTCATTTGCCAAAGCTCTGAGACAGGGCAGGCCAGCCTGGCTGGGCTGCATTTCTCTCTCCTGACTGCTTTGTTCCCTGGGCCCTAGCAAACAATCGCACGCTTTGCTCCTTTCTCCAGGGACTCCTCGGTGAGCTGCTCCTTTATCTCCATGCACCACACAGGAAAAGCCATCTTGCTCAGCACAGGGGCACCCACAGGGGCCTGCCCGGCAGGCCCTTTCCCAAGCTTTCATTCAGAGCCTCCTCAGCTAGATTAACTGCCCCCAACAGCCAACTCCATTTGTAAAGACTCCGCCCCCCCCCCCCCCCGCACCTCCTTCCACCAAGGACTGCAGTTTGGTTCGGTTCTAAAGAAACAGATCCTGTTTAAATCAGATCTGAGGGATAGGTGAGCCAGGCCTTGGGTTTGGCATATCTAGACTCGCTGGGGCTAGCAGGTTCAAACCCCAGTCAGGGTAAGTCAGACCAGATTCCTTCAGCAGGCTGATGAATTCCATGCTGTATATTGGTTTGTTGGAGACGGCTTTAAAAACTGATCTGCCATTCAAGATACCCTGGCACTTCTCATAAGAGTAAGGGTTTGCTCTGTTCCCAAATTTCTCTCACCTCCCCTTCCCCAAGTTGTTGAACCAGCTGCTGTCCTCCACCCCAGAAGTGGCTGCATTTCAATGGACTGGCGATCTGTGATCTGTTAAGATGACAGAACATGTATGGACACATACAAATATCTCTTTCGCTTCACTAGAGCACAAATCACTCAGATCCTGTCAGACTGAACCATTTGAGATTCACTCACATCTCAACTTGAGTTCCATGGGACAATTAGAAAAATTCACTTGTTATTTTTAATCTTGGCATGGGTTGAGAGAAAATTAATTTTCCCAATAGTCGACCAGTTGCTATTACAGATGAATTTATGAGAACAGAAGTTTTTCAGACAGAGTTCAATGAGCCAGACTTTTTGACAACAGCATTTCTATAGCAGCTTTTCCACATCTTCAAAGTGCTTTATGAATATAATGAGCCGCTATGCGCTAACTTTCTCCTTTCTACAGTGCTCCATCAAGCGCTGGCATAGTCCTGAAAACTTCATATGGAGACAGCCCACCTTCTAGTCTGCTTGATACCGAGGCTTTCATCTCACTCCTAATTAACCATTCTTCGGCTGTGGACTTGCTCACTATAATTGTTTTAAATTTGGTTGTGCCTTTGGGGGAGAGGGGAAATCGCCAACCCTTCCATCTCCAGTTTAAGGGTACATCTGTACTACCTGCCAGATGGCAGATAGTGATCGATCTATCGGGGATCGATTTATCGCATCTAGAGTAGGTGCGATAAATTGATCCCCGATCGCTCTGCCGTCAACTCTTGTACTCCACCGCAGTGAGAGGTGGAAGCGGAGTTGACGGGGAGCGGCAGCAATCGACCCGACTTCAGCTACGTGGCTGAAGTTGTGTATCTTAAGTCGATTCCCTCTACCCCTCAGTGTAGACCAGGGGTAAAAGTCTTCACAACAATTCCGGGGTAGGGTTTAAACACCGCCTCTGACAGCGAAGGGTGTGGAGTTGAAACATCAATGTTTGTTTCTCTCTCTCTCCCCCCCCCCCTTAGTTGGAGAATTTCTCCCACCATTAAAATTAACGAGGTCAGTTTCCAGAGACGAGCATGCTACAGAGCCCCTCCTGCTACTGGCATTTTGTTTTTTAAATTGAGCTACAGTCTTATAAGTGCAAAGTTATACTAAGCATCATTTATTTTACTGCTGAGCAATAAGAAACTTAAACGGAAGCACCAAGCTCTCCTCCAAACACATCATAAACTGCACAGGCACAAACACTGTCTGCAGTTTCATTTACGCTCCGGTCAGGCAGGAATTCCACGTGCCAAGAACTACTGCCTGGAAAACAGCACTTATGCTGGAGTGCCCAGATTAATCAAAGCTCAGTTCAAACAGAGAAAGGTACCCTCAAACTCCTGGGCCTTTGCAGATCCTGGCTTTAAGTCACCACTGGGCAGAGGGCACAGGCCGGGAAGGAAGGAGCAGCTCGATATGCCTCCTGTCCTGTTCCACCTTCCTCCAGTCTCAGCGATGCTTGTTGCAAAGCAAATATTGAAAGGCAAGATGCAAAGTAAACGGTAGTACAGGCCTCTTTATGCAACACCAGGCAATGCACCTTTGCCAATCAGCAACAGCAATCTTGACTCCCTCAACAGAATCCTGGTACTGGGCCTTGTTCTGCTGCCATTTATCCCCACTGCCTCCTGGGCAGCAGAAACCACAGCAACCCAACCCCACAGCTAGGATCTAGAAGTTGCATCTTTGGATTAAATCATCCTGGGGATGGGGCACAAATGAGGTCTTGTCCCAACTAGGGATTTACCCCAATTACAGCCATTGGCAAGCAGGAACCAACCTTGCCTGTCTACACCAGGGATTTACCTGCATCACCTACAGCTGAAATCAGCATAAGCCCTGGCAGGCCAAGGCCATAAATGTCATCTGCAAAATCTCGATGGAAACCTAAAGACAACAGCATTGTGCTAGAGCCAGAGAACCAGACAATGCCACTAGCTCATCTCTCTGATCTCTCTCAAGTACTTGCATGGCCCCCCTACCTCACCCCATCATCTGAGCACCTCCCAGTCTTTACTGCTTTTATCCTCACCACATCCTGTGCCATCATTCCTGTACAGAGGTGATGGTGAGGCAGAGGGAAGCTAAGGGAATGAGATGGAAAAAGTGGTTTACACACATACAAACATACTATGGGGGAAATAATTGGGTTTTTTTTTTAAATCCTCTCAAATTTCAACAATCCAAGGTTCTAAGATCAGGCAGGGTTTTTCAAATGACACCGGGCTCCGCTTGACAGAACCCCAACCTATGCTCCACCCCCAAGAGCTGGAGAGGAAACGAATACAAAAGCTGTAGTTTCTCCTACTGCTTTTTCTTCCCTGTCTCCTTTCTTGCCCAGATGCCCCAGTTTCCTGTGCAACCAATCAAACAGGATAGAGCTAGAAGCCAAAGGTAAAGTGCACGTGGAAGGCAAGGGCAGGGCTGTGCCAAATGAGAGCAGAAGCCTGACAATATATTGGCGCCTACCAGGCCAGGTTCTTTATCTGAAGCAGGCATGTAGCAGGAACTTTTGTTCTTATTCTGAAGAAAACAATAGTGTCCTTCCCTGGCATATTCCATGCACAGATCTCAAAACACATTACAGATACTGGTGAATTTAGCCTCCCCACACCAGGAGATGGTCAGGGTGCAGTATTACATCCATTTAACAGATAGGGAACTCCGCCTCTGAGATACAGCGCTTTGGAACGATAGTCTTGTTGGTAAGGTCTGGGTCCAGGACTTGAGACAAGTAGGTTCAAATCCCAGCTGTGCCACAAAATGCCTTGAGCCAGTCACTCAATTCCTCATCTGTAAAATGGAGAGAGCAGCACTGCCTTTCTTTCTTCCTTGATCTCATCTATAGAGATTGCCAGCTCTTCAGTACAGGTCTCCTCCTACGTGTTTGTACGGAGCCCAGTGCAAGGAGACCTGGTGCACCGTTCTCGGATCTAGGCCTGCCAGAATACAACGTAATAAAAACGACCAGTAGTAATATCAGCAGCAGCGGGGGGTATCATACAACAAGACTATCACAGGGCTGGGAACAGAACTCAAGAGCCCTTTCTCCCAGGAGACCAAGGGCCCCCGCATCATCCTCTACAGGAAGCAAAGGCTGCCGTGTGCTCTCCTTCGCTCAGCCTGCAGGGGAGGGAGGAGGGAGTGCCCACGCGAGCATCTATTCACAGCCACATGCTAACCGGCCCTAATAAGGTAATGCAGAAATCCTCCCAAAGAGTCTGGCTATAGGAGACACTGGTCTCCATTGAATCAAGATCTGTTATGTTGTAATATAATAGATGTAAATTAAAACAGAAAATCTATCATGCCTCTAATGTAGCCTGATAGCTAAGCGTGTGGATCCGCACAAGGAGAGGCATATCGAAGAAGGGTGATATATGGCGAAGCTGGATAGAGGATGAAAAGTGTGGCGAGACAAGCCGGAGAATGGCGGAGCCTGCTCTACGCTCCTCAGACCCAAGGGCAAGAGAGGAATAAATGTTGATTAGTGTTGATTTTGTCCGACGAACGCCTGTCGAGTGACAGTTGGGCTAAGCTGCTCTGAAAGAGAACCATTAATCTTGGTCTGGTTTAAGTAGAGTATATTAATTTGTGTCATTTTTACTAAGTCGCACTGAGAAAGGCCTCTTACTGTTTTGCATCTGACTGCTTTGGTGGTTTAGCCTACTTTTTTTTTTTTTTGCCTTCCCCCTTTTAAATAGATACCGCAGCAGAGGCAACATATTCAAATGACACAGCAGGGGACCAGGGGGCCGAGCGCTCCTCACTTGGATTAAGAAAATAAACTCCCAGGGTGTTGGCATGGCAACAGCATTTCAGATGAACCACTATATATTCAGTGATTAATAAATTAACATTTTTTTATACAGTTCTTCCTCCTTTTCTCTCCCTCTCTCCCGGCGCAGGAAGGAGAAAGCGCGCAGGGGGAGCGAGGTGAAGGCATGCATTGGTGTTCTCTCTGCTCTCTCCAGCTGCTGAGGCCGGATTTCAGGGGCTGGTCACTTCTCACTAGCCAGGCTGTGACAGGAGCCTCTGGAGATGTCACGGGCAGCTTGACAGAGATGGGTAACTGGCACAGGGCAGCACTTCCAATGGTGCTAAGGTTTCAATCACCTACAAGATCAAATGCTGACCCAAAAACAGAGACATAAGCCCTGCCCCACTCAAGGGAAGGATTCTTAGTACACTAAGGTGTTACATGTGTAAAGATGGTTTAAAAAATCATTTCAGGCAGAAGTGTTCTATTTCAGGTGACAATTCACTATGCAACAAAACTAGGAGTCCATTTGAATTCTCCTTTTGTGCCTCTTCAAAATTAAACCCAAAGGATTTTAGCCCAAGATGTTATAACACTTCAGAGTGGAGAACTTAGCTCTTTGGGCTTTTTAAATGGAGAGGTCTCAAGTGCAGCCACGATACTTCTGCCAGGATTCGCGTGAGCTCACATCAGCAACAGCACGGGGGGAACAGGTAACTGGATAAGTAGAAAAAACTGGGATCCTCAAAAGATATAAGTATCTAACTGCCTTTGAGTAACTGGACTGAATTGTGTACAGGTTTCCCACGCAGCTCTGCCCAGCTTCTGCTGCAGCACTCAGTCGTATTCAATACCAGGCCTCCGCTGAATAGAGATTGATCCCCTAGATTGATGCATCTCTCCTCCCGACCAACAAATCACCAGGGCTGTGATTTCAGTTTTCACTCTGCTGCAATTTTGGTCAGGACAGTTTTTTAGGAAAAGGCACTAAGTGATCATGAGAACAAGAAAAAAATATTGAAAGTTCAGGGCAAGAGATTAGAGAGTCCCAGCAAATGAGCACTACTAAAGACAGGGAGTTAAGTTTCCATTTCCACTGCAGGTAACAAGAACTCGGCAGGATCTGTGAGGCCAGGGAGACGTTTTGAAAGTAACTGGGCAATCAGCTTCCTCTGGAGCGCCTAGGAACATGAAATCCAATCCTCCCGGAGGAGCTGCTAGTGAGTAACTGACCCACATTTCAAGCACTTTGCTTTCCACTGATTTACCTCTCCCTGCCTGGAAGCAGTGAAGTGGCCATTACTACGACACAGAAGGTGCATGTCTTACTCCTTTGTGCCAGTCACACCTTTATGTGAAAGAAGAGGGGAGAAGTTCAGTAATGAAAATCATCATCATCATCAGTAGCTATTCAGACTGAGCCTTGTGGGCAGCTCAGGATCCTGTAATAGGAACACGGCCCTCAGGGAGAAAGCAGGGGAAATAATATTAGTGCTGAGGCCAAAGAGAACAACTCTGTGCAGATCCAAGAGAGTGCGCTGGAGCCAGCTGTTTGCAGGCATTTTGTGGTTTGGTATCTTTCAGCCACACTAATGTGTAAAGGCTATTGCTGACTGGACTCTTCACATGCGTCCAAGTTGCACTGCCATAATAAGCCACTTTCAAAGAGAGAATTCCAACCCTCCCCAAGGCCTTGTGTTCCCAGCTGTGCTTTAAAGCGTTTACACTGATCATATTTATACATTGGGGTGGTACTTTCAGCTCAGAACCCAACCTAAATTCTCCTCCCACTGAATTCAACAGTAAACAAGGTCAGCTTCAATGGGAGCAGAGTCAGCCAAGTGCTTCTGAAAATCCAAGTCTCAATGTACTTATTGATGTACTCAATGTACTGTTTGCTTCCGCTGTGCCCTTCACCACAATGCTGGGTCCCACTGTCCATCTGTAGTCAGCTCCACTGTTCGTTTCTCACGGGGGTGCATGGATTTAGGAGTGCAACACTGCAGAGGAAAGTTTTAATACTTAAAAAGTTTTCACTGAAATGTCAATTTTTATCAGCTTCATGAAAGTTCTGAAGTATCTTTAGCAGACATTACACACACACACACCCCTCAATTTTCAAAAGCACCTGAGTGGCTTAGGATTTGAAAATGGGACTTAGACAATTCTGAAATTTTTTACACCTAAGGTGTTTAAAAAGAAAAACAAACCAGCACTCCCTAACACTACAGTTAAGGGCTGAATGAGACAGACTGAACAGTCTAAGGCATTCAGTAAATGGATGAGATGAATGATAATTAGCTCTCAGGGCTTTTCCTCAACAGAAATCAACATGCTTTACAAAGAGATATCAGTATCATTATACCTATTTTACAGATGGGGAAACTGGGGCACAGAATGGTGAAGTGACTTGTCCAAGGTCACCCAGCAGGCCAGTGGCAGAGCTAGGATTAGAACCTAGCTCTCCTAAGTCCCAGGCCAGGCCTCTGTCCTCATACTTTGGAGAAAGTCCAGGGTCTACAGTGCTCCTTCATGTGCCACTTCTGCCCCTACTTCACATCTAGTCCTTCCTACTTTGTTCTCACCAGTGATCACCCCATACCCTCCTTTACCTGAGCTATTGGTCTCTGTCTTGTCCTATGTCTCTTGGCCTTATCTGTCTTTAGGGCCTGATCTTGCGAAGTGCTAGGCACCTTCAACTCAGGCCCTTGGTTTGTGAGCTCTTTCATAGACTCTAGGACTGGAAGGGACCTCGAGAGGTCATCGAGTCCAGTCCCCTGCCCTCATGGCAGGACCAAATACTGTCTAGACCATCCCTAATAGACATTTATCTAACCTACTCTTAAATTCTCCAACATAGAGATTCCACAACCTCCTAGGCAATTTATTCCAGTGTTTAACTACCTGACAGTTAGGAACTTTTTCTAATGTCCAACCTAAATCTCGCTTGCTGCAGTTTAAGTCCATTGCTTCTTGTTCTATCATTAGAGGCTAAGGTGAACAATTTCTCCCTCTCCTGATGACACCCTTTTAGATACCTGAAAACTGCTTCATGTCCCCTCTCAGTCTTCTTTTTCCAAACTAAATAAACCCAATTCTTTCAGCCTTCCTTCAGGTCATGTTCTCAAGACCTTTAATCATCCTTGTTGCTCTTCTCTGGACCCTCTCCAATTTCTCCAACATCTTTCTGAAATGCGGTGCCAGAACTGGACACAATACTCCAGTTGAGGCCTAACCAGCGCAGAGTAGAGCGGAAGAATGACTTCTCGTGTCTTGTTACAACACACCTGTTCACTCTCAGAATCAGTTGGCTTTTTTTGCAACAGTATCACATTGTTGACTCATATCTAGCTTGTGCTCCATGACCCCTAGATCTCTTTCTGCCATATCCTTCCTAGACAGTCTCTTCTCATTCTGTATGTGTGAAACTGATTGTTCCTTCCTAAGTGGAGCACTTTGCATTGTCTTTATTGAACTTCATCTGGTTTACCTCAGACCATTTCTCCAATTTGTCCCAGATCATTTTGATTTTGACCCTGTCCTCCAAAGCAGTTGCAATCCCTCCCAGTTTGGTATCGTCCACAACGTATAAGCGTACTTTCTATCCAACATCTAAGTCGTTGATGAAGATATTGAACAGAGCCGGTCCAAAACAGACCCCTGCGGACCCACTTGTTATACCTTTCCAGCAGGATTGGGAGCCATTAATAACTCTTTGTAGCAGTGAAATTGATGATGGGATGGATTTCACGCTCAGCAAGTTCACAGATGACACTAAGCTGGGGGGAGAGGTGGATACACTGGAGGGTAGGGATAGGGTCCAGAGTGACCTAGACAAATTGGGGGACTGGGCCAAAAAGAAATCTAATGAGGTTCAACAAGGACAATTGCAGAATCCTGCACTTAGGACAGAAGAATCCCATGCACTGCTACAGGCTGGGGACCAACTGGCTAAGCGACAGTTCTGCAGAAAAGGACCTGGGAATTACAGTGGACGAGAAGCTGGATAAGAATCAGCAGTGTGCCCTTGTTGCCAAGAAGGCCAACAGTATATTGGGCTGAATTAGTAGGAGCGTTGCCAGCAAATCACGGGAAATGATTATTCCCCTCTATTTGGCACTGGTGAGGCCACACCTGGAGTATTGTGTCCAGTTTTGGGTCTCCCACTACAGAAAGGATGTGGACAAATTGGAGAGAGTCCAGCGGAGGGCAACAAAAATGATTAGGGGGCTGAGGCACACGACTTGCGAGGACAGGCTGAGGGAACTGCGCTTATTTAGTGTAGAGAAGAATGGAGGGGGATTTGATAGCAGTCTTCAACTACTTGAAGGGAGGTTCCCAAGAGGATGGAGCTCAGCTGTTCTCAGTGGTGGCAGATGACAAAACAAGGAGCAATGGTCTCAAGTTGCAGTGGGGGAGGTCTAGATTGGATATTAGGAAAAACTATTTCACTAGGAGGGTGGTGAAGCACTGGAATGGGTTACCTAGGGGGTGTGTGGAATCTTCATCCTTCGAGGTTTTGAAGGCCTGGATTCACCAGGCCCTGGCTAGTATGATTTAGTTGGTGTTGGTCCTGCTTTGAGCAGGGGATTGGACTAGATGACCTCCTGAGGTCTCTTCCAACCCTAATCTTCTGTGCTTCTATGATTCTTTACTTTACGTTTGTTGGGCATTATCTATGTGTGCAAAGGACCACTGTAACATAGTACCGGACATTGTGCTAGATACATTATTTTTAATAACTTGTAAGAATTGAAGGTTACTGAGTGGGCTCAGTCAATTCCCTTGAAAGTGGTTATCCAATTGTCTACTAGACCATGCTGCCTCATCTGCTGTAAATCAATTTGCAAGTCAGGGGAGCGACATGAGTTTACATAAGCTCAAGATCTGGCCCCGTAACTTTAATTGGGGCTTCTGCCCATCCTCTCCACCATCTTTTCCCAGTCCCCTAATGCACAGCCCACAGAGAGGGTGGCCAGATCTTGATCTGTGCCCAAAATGGACTCTACTAACATCGCACACCACCATCGCACACCACCACAGCCGTGGAGAAACGAGCTGTATTTCGCTCTCAGCAGCGTATAACATTGTGAAGTGTTCCGCATTAAGGGTCTCTTACTCCCTAATGGGGGCCACAGTGCTTTAAAAACTTCCATCTATGTCATATTGTTTCTTTATAACTGTCTGATACACCCTGTCTGGTAAACACCAATATAGAGCCATTAACCATATTGCATATAGAAAAACCAGGCTTGCCTAACCCCTATGAGCAGCTAATATCTGATAGGAGACTGAAGATGGAAATGGGCAGGCTCTATTTATCTGGGATATTCAACACCTGATTGACAAAAAAAAAAAATCCAAAATCCGTATGGGGATTTGTACATAGATAGTCACCAAAAGAAAGGACCCTAGGCAGACTGAGGATGTACTTACTAAATATCCCTACATTGGCACACACTATACCATGCGGCAGGCAGGTATAAAAGGGAGGGTGGGGAACGAAGAGAATGTTAGTAGCTTCCCCTCTCTCTCTCCCCCTCAACTTGCAAGCAGCAGGTCAAGATCCTGATCTAGTTGTTAGGAGCAAAGAACTTCAACCAGGGCCCCACAGGAGCATGCTCCTCTAGGGCACCGTGGCTAACTCCTCCTTCGCTAGGTAGCATCTCTGCTGCTGCATGGAGCACACTCTAGCAGAGAGGTGTGAAGGGACACTCCTCATTTCTCCAAAGAGGAACAGCAAAAACATAGCCCAGTAACCTTTCCCGGCTTCCATGGAATCCTGCCCACATTCCAAGAGGCAACAGCCAGAGCCACTGCTTTCCTGCAAATGGGCTATTGAGGGCAGGGATCAGCCCCACGCTTCAGGATAAACAGATACAAAGTATCTCTCCCATCCACTGACTAACGCGGGGTGCAGCACCAGTCAGGTTTGGCCCAGCTGCCCCTCTGGAGATGCATCTGAAGGGGTGGCCAGGCCAAACCTGAGTGGCGCGGCGACCCTGTGCACCAGGTGCCAAAACCACTTGATTTGGGGGCCCTCTCAAACAGGGTCCCAAGACACACTGCCCCTCAACCAGGGCAGGGAAGTGTGCAGGTCAAAATGGGACAGTCCCTCAAACCCAGGGCTTGTTGGGAGACCTGCCCACAGACATCCTTCTTTATAGGGTCATGAAAAAAGCACCAACATTTGGCTCTTCTATGGCACTTTCCAGCTTCCCCAAACACAGTCTGTTCCTGCCCCCACCCCCAGTCCCAGTCCCCATTCCACACACAGCGAACTTTCCCAAGACGTCAGACTCCGCGTCAGCACCATGAACGGTAACTACCTACATTTCACATGTAAAAAGGGCAACAGCATGAAACAAATGGGGTAGGGCTTCTTCTTAAAGGGACGCTGCCCCACGAAGTTTTAGTCATCGTATAAAATTTACAGCTTATCTGTTATACCTAAATGTTGTACTAGCAGTTGTTCAAGGTCGAGGCTGGGGCATACTTTAGACTCTATATTAATACTAGTAATAATCTTCTACAGTGATGACTGCTTGGAAATATACTTGTTATCTAATGAGTTCTCAGCATCTTATGGGATATAGGTCCCAGGATTTAAGCAGCATATAAAAGACTGCTCATAAAATACAGGAGAAGGGCTCAATCTAGCGAGGAATGAAGCCAAGAGACCTCGCAGAAGGGAGGGTCGTGCATCATGGAATCCTGCCAGGACAACTTCAGCAATGACATTTTGCCTTTAATTTCCCCAGCAGTTTGAGTTGGATGCTGCAAAGGATCAGTAGTTAGACGTGGAAGGGGAGATTTTGGCAATGGAAGATTAAGCCAGACTGTACATTTTCTCTCAAGCAATGGAGTTTCCATCCCTTTCCCTGGGAGACTTCTCTGTAGCCTCAAACAGATCTCTGTCAAAAAAGGCTGAATTTCCTTTCTTAATTCCAGCCCATGATTTTTAGTTGCAGCCTAGCCCTGGATAACACACTAAATCATTCTTCTCCATTCTTTGCTCCTCTGCTTGGCCAATGGGTGACGTCATGATCTGGTTCAGGGATGCACAAGTGTTTGTTATTAAAGAAAGGGCCTTGCAGGCCACAGTCTTCAGCATTAGATTAGGAGTAGAGAAGCATTCACATTAAATATCCTGGTCTGAGCATCCCCAAACAGGGACATCTGAATTCCAACTCCAGATTTCAGTCAATCCTTAATGGAAAAACAAACAAAACAGAGAATTAACCAAGGAAGAACTCTGGGTTACTTTAAATCCAGAACCAAAATTTCAGCTCAAGTCCGTTCCTCCCACCCTAGTTTGTTGGCCTCAGTCAAACTGTACAGTACACACTTTGCACTTTACTCAACAGCACACACACACAGAGAACATCTCGCCCTGATTTAAAGGGTCTATAGCAGAAAACGTTGTAGTGAGATCTCACTTTACTAAGATGCCTTTACATTTACAAAAGACACTACAAAAAAAACTCGGAATAGTATTCTAGGAAGCATTGCAATAAATTAAATCGCATTCGTCAAAGTAGCAAAAAGAACATCCTGTTAGGCAGCATCTATTCTTTGCGTGATCATTTATTTGCTAGATCACAAGCTTCCGTTATTCTCAGTCTAGAGATATTCCATACCAAATTCTATCCAAGCACAGTATCTGAGCACAGTCAATGGGGTTCCCAGTCGACAGTGAGAATTAATGAGGTGCTACAGAAAACATTTTAAATTTCTCTCAGTAAAGCACCCAATCCCATAACCCCCCCTTTTTTGGGGGGGGGGGGAGGTGTCTTCTTTGGATTCCATTTATCAATAGGTTTCTATTAGTAAGACTTCCAGAAAAGACCATAATATTCCAGTCGAGAGAGGGACTCTCTGCTCCATAGTGCTGCATACATAACCCAAAATCATATTTGCCTTCTTTGATTGCCACATCGCAGTTCAAATACAAGTCTAATTTACTGTCCACGTCACTCCTCAGGTCCTTCATCAATACTGATTTCCAAGGGCTCTTTTTCCACTGAATTGCTCCGTTTTGGATTATTACTACTTTGCCCACATGCATGGTGTTCTTTTACAATTCCTCACTTTCCATCCTAAGCTGTCAGTGAAGCTGTGGGCTGTTAAAGAGGTGCTCTGTTCTACCCCAGAGACAGCTGCATTTCAATGGCTGTTGCGCTAATAATTAATTTTATATACAAATATACCAACACATGCATTTATATCTTTTATACAGAGAGATGCATTACACACACCGCGTTTGTACACCACACAGTGATGAGACGTACTGGAGAAATACCAGCTATTACAACACTAAGCATACGTCACCCGTAATACATTTCTACCAACATGGCTCAGGAGCAATAGGTCATGTATAACAGACGATCAATCGCTTCCATTTTGTGAAGTGTTAAGTGTGACAGGGATCGAATTAAAGCACAGACTACAATACTGGGGCTATAAGTTTTTTTTTTTTTTTTTAAGAAACAAAACCATAAAATGATACATTTTTCCTTTCACACACCCACCCCCCCAGACTTTTCAATTAGGTGAGTGGAAGGATGGAGGCTCCAAGTGCATTTTGCTGAAGTTATAAGTGCCTTTGAAACCCCCTGTCAAGCCGTTTAGTAACACAAGATTTAAGATGCCCAATTAATTTTTCCCCAACAAGCAGCCAAAAGTACATGCAGGAGGAGGTTAAAAGCTAAGTGTTGAATTAATATTAAATTTATATGATTTTTTATCACTGAAAGCATTGTAAAATTGAAAAAGCAGTTAATTTTATGGGCGCTGTGTATTCCTCCGCTTTGATCTTTGTTCCATGGTATAAAATCACCAAGTGTAAAGATTCTCCTGATTCATTATACCTGTTTAATAGGATGGAGGGGGAGAGGGAGAAGCTAAGGTTCAGGTGGTCAGAGTTCTCCCCAGCCCCACTGCGAAAAAACGAGTGCAGGCATTTGGACACAATGGAGACATTTAAAATACCTTTGCCACATTGCGTGTGCAAGACATGTGGGTGGTACACCTGTGGTAATCTAGCCGTCCAGTCCCAGACCTGGACTTTAGGGTCCACCAGTCTGGTCCTGTCCCAAATCTGGACTTTTGCGTCCAAAGTTTGGGGGCTTACCTGAAACTCCCCCAAGCTCACTACCAGCTTGGATATTCTCGCTGCCACCAGATCAGGAATTAATCTATGG
>NC_133775.1:63143891-63170609 GCF_003597395.2 Chelonoidis abingdonii | reverse complement strand
CTTTAAACAATCCAGTTCTCTGATTGGTCCTCTGGTCAGGTGTTCGGTTACCCTTTTCAGGTAAAAGAAACTTAACCCTTACCTTACCTATCCATTTATGACAACACCACATAACGGGACACAGTCATTTTGCACAACAACAGTTTTCAGGAAGGGTTTGATGGCTTAAACCCTGGAGAACATGGTTGTTGCGTAAAAATATTACAATATATAAAAAAAAGACAATGGTTTAATAAATAACAACGCTTTATCCTCTGATAGCCCATTCTGTCTAAGGACCTCTAGAAGTCAGTGAATTTATCCTCGCAAAGGCTTGTGAGGTGGACAGGGACTATCCTCACCTGAGAGAAGGTGCAACTGAAGCAAAGCAAGGTTATGTCACTCCTTTGGCTCATAAAGGAAGACTGGGGAGGTACAGCACCTAGCACAATGGGTCCATGACTAATACAATGAACAACAATGCAGGTATAGAACTGAGGTCAGCATCCTCTCTTATGCCTAAAACCACAAGACCATCACACACCTCTCACTGTGCAAAACCCCCCAGACCAAGTCCCCATATCAGACACTGACCATGTCCTCAAGGCTCATGGGTAGGGCTCGGTCTTCAGAAGGTAACAGAACATGTTTCTACACCGCCAGCAGCGCACAGAACTTCAAAACCCCATTCCCTGCCCCCTCCCACAGCCCCCTATTAATGCTGCAGAACTTCAGATTTCTTCCCGAGAACACGGCTGCTTCATTTCCGATGCCTGGCCTCCCCCGTTCTATCTATAAGCAAGACAAAGAGCTATTATGCAGAATGGATTTTACTGAAAAGAAGAAAAAGGGGGGGAAAAAAGAGTAATTTATGTGAAGTTTTTTTTTTAAAATCCCAGCGGGAGTCTCATTATAATTTAGTTATTAGCAGAAAAAACCAAATAAGTGGTGAGAGAAAAAATTTCAACTTTTTAAAAAAGTATTTAAAAGGAAGGGAAAAAAAACCCAACCAGACGATAAAAAGTTCTTTGAGCTTCAAAGCAGCTGCTAATTTCCCCAGCTTCAAACAGTTCAGGGAGCCCCACCAGTCCCAGCCAAGGTCTCGGGTTTGTCTCCCCTACAAGTGAAACAAACTCCTACTTATAATTCGCAACGGGAAACCGCACCTGGTGTCAATAACCCTATCAAGATAGCTGGCGAAAGCAGAGATGGCCTAGTGGTCTGGGTGCTATCCTAGGATACTTGCGTTCAAGTTCCTATCTGTTACAGACTCCCTGGGCAAATCACTTAGCTGCTCTGTGCCTCAGTTTCCCATATGTACAATGGGGTTCATAACACCGCCCTGCCTCACAAGGGTGCTGTGAAGATAACTCCAATAAAGATTGACAGACACTCAGATTCTCCAACAATGGGGGCCACATAACAGTGCCACAGACAGAGAGAAGGCCGAATAGGAAAGGGCATCGCTAACCATGCCTGGGAATACGTATTTGCTTTACCATAGCACTTATGAGTCACGGACCAGGCCCCCACTATGCTAAGCGACAAACTCAGCCATAGTTTCCCCCCCAATTCAGATAATACAAGCATCAGAGTGTATTTTCTTCATGCTTTCCCTCAACGTCTACTTTAAGCCACAGTGAAACATACTGAATTACAGCCTCAAAATAATACCGCAGAAAGGTGCTAGCTACATAACAGGCGTTGGGGTGCCTTCTGGATTATCAGCGTTTGCAGTATGGGCTGCTAAGCGGAGGCAAAATGCCTGCCACAAGGTCATGTGGCCTATGAAACAGCTCTTTATTACTGCTCTCCTCACTGGTAAAAATGGGAGCCAGGTACATATTTGGGCAACGAACCCACATCACAGATATTCGGGAGGAAGGAGGAATATGGGAAGCAAGCCATTTACAAAGACAAGTGACTGTGGTTGCTAAAATTAGGAATTTGCAGGAAAAAAATGCAATCAGTTTTATCATTTCTGAAGTGCATATTCAGAGGCGCTGGGTTATGGAGCACGATCACAGCCTTCCTTTCTAGGTTTCCGGGGTGGAATTCTAGGTTCAGTTCAGCATCTCGTTACCAGACAGATACTGATAACTTGGAGAGAATGCATGACAACAGCAAAAGTTTAAATGTATATAGCTTGGATGCACAAGGACTTCAGTGGCGGGCACAGCTGCCATCAAATATCTGGAGGAGTAGAGGATGATCCCAGGCTTACAGTACAACTAGGAATGTGGGGAAGTAATTAAGAAAGAGAAAAAATTAGGCTCAATATCAGGACAGGCTTCCCGACAATAAGATTTAATAATTACTACTACTTTAGAAGTAATATTTAACAATAACCATTCATTATTACTTATCATTAGCTCTTATACAACAATGGTTATCAGCAGATCTCAAAGTGCTGTACAAAAGGGAAGGAATGTAAGTATTCCCAATTGGACCCCAGAGAGGTGAAGAGACTTTCCCCAGGTCACACAGCAGATCAATGGCAGAGATCAGAAGAAAATCTAGGCTCCCAGCCAACCTAAGCACTAGCCCAGGAGTTCTCCCCCTTAAAAAGCAGAACAGTCTCCGAAGGGAAGTAGACGCCTTAATTGGGATATTTGGAAATGGAGAGGACAATGTCAGTGCGCAGCAGGTATGCCGTCTGTGCTTCTGAGAGACAGGGACAGAGGCAGGGAGAGACAGAGGGCAGCTATTTTGGAGGCTGGACCTGAAATGCTGGGGTGTGATTGTCCGAGGTCCGGCGCACCCACATTCATGTCCAGCTGACACGTCTCAGAGTGTTCACCCAGGTGGCTCCCCCGGGCCAAGTCACTAGCGGCAGAGCCAAGACTGAAAGCCAGATCTCAGAGCACTCAGGGCTGGTCTTTACCTTGGAGACCATGTTCCATCTCTATACAGTCACAGTAGTGGCTTATGTCACGTGACTTTATCTTAGCCAACTGGAAAGGGCTGGACAATTCCACATTTCCAACCCTCCACTCAACGGGGATTGCTATACACTAGGCCAGGGCAGTTTCAGGGAGTGTTCTCCAGCCTCCAGTACAATGGAGCAGGGAGCCCAGATCAGATACCCAATGGCTCAATGAGCTGATCTGGGGCAGCCAACGCTGCAGACAAACAGACAGTGTTTTATGGGCATGGGGGAAGGTATTGACAGCTGAAGAGAGAAAATTACTTTGCACCGAAATTGAAGCTCTGGTCACATTAGTTCACGTGGCAGCATAAGAAATGTACAACAGAAAAGCAGATACACAGGAACTCACACGTCTCCCCTCACTACCTCCACACGGTCGCTGCTCATCCATTCTCAGCCACTGTTTGTCTGAGGCCACATACAACGGGATTTGTCAAGCCTCCTTTTAACAACTTGTTGTCACAGTCCATTACCAAATTGCATATAGTTATATATTCCACTAATTAGGCTTCTAAAATATCATTAACATGTCTCTTGATCATTAGCATAACGTATGAGGCATCCTCGTTAGGCACGACTCGAGTTTGTTAATGCACTAATGAAAGGCAGAGGGCTGGTGCTGCCACAGCTGTGCAGAGATAGGAGGATGGAAATATCAAAAGCACTAAGCTGTGTGTGTGGGGCGGGGGGGGGGAGAACAGGACGGCGAGGTCAGAAGCAAACAGCTTTGGAAGGAGAGGAGTGAACCGCTCGCCATGAACACGTGGGGCTCTTGCACTTGACAGAAACGATGCTATGTCAGCTGTCCAGACAGCAAAACTTCTGTGTTCAGTAAGCACAGAGAATATGCGCCAATACACTGCCATATGTCCCAAACCGCCGGGTAGTGTTGGCATGAAACGAATCTGGTCTACATCCCCTGGGCATGTCAGGAACAGAATGAGGATTCCCCCAAGTTCTGAATCCCAGTCCAACTGTGGGGAGCAGTTTCAACGCTCTATTTCAGATTAATGAGAAGCCATCGATGATAGTGCAGGGAGGCCAATTGTGCCTCCCAGCTAGGCCAAAGTGGGAAGACATTTTTGCCTAGTTGAAACGCAGTTGAAAGCACATTTAAGAAACCCCACACAAGAGCAAAATCCCCTAAAATCAACCTGGCCAAGAACGCCCATTTAGTGGCAGATAGGTCCACGTCCACGATTATTAATATAGGAACTGCAAGGAGGAGCATGGTACTGCTCAAGACACATCAGCTAAGTTGCATGGGTAGGACGGCTAACCATGCAATCAGGGGCCTCCCAGCATCGAGTCACGGCACTGCACGAGGAAGGAAACACAACCCAGGACAATCTTAGTGTGGCCTCGCTCCCGGAGCAGCCTATAATCTTTTCCTGTCACTCCTCCCAAATTAAGCGATAATAGCCAAAGTGTATCAGCGGACCAGTGCATCGATGATGTCGCAAGAGATGGAAGATCCACAGCACAGGTGACAGTATGTACGTGCAGGGATCCTGGGACCAGCAGGCCATGACCCAAGAACTGACCAATCAGACCTAACAGCAACTCAGATCTCCACGTTGAGAACCTCACACGCCCAGAAAAGAATACCCAACCATAGCAGACATGATCCTTAACCCTAAATCCATCCAAACACAAAAGAATAGACCAGAGCGTGCTCACCACAGAAGCTCAACTAAGAGCACCGGGATAATCGATGGTGCATGACGACAACATACCCACGCTCAAAGAAAAGCCAGGCATGTCGTGCTCAAGATGACCGTGCTCAACACAATCAAGCTGTAGACTCCCTCCAGGACAGAAAAAACAAAAAGATAAACTGAAAGTTGATCTCCCAGTCAAAATTCATAGCTACGGAATCGTAAGAACCAGGAGCCCAATATAAATCCCAGCGAACCTTGCGTTGCAAGAGGACTGGCATCCTGTCTGCTGGAACTCAGGACTCATCATTAATCGAGGAAACCTCAAACCAAAGTCAATCAACAAAGCTAGATCTGTCCTCCCTGCAGCCCGCAGCAGCGCAGAAACAAATTATCTCCGCCAATCAAAAACCTTAAACCAATTATCCCAAGATTCACTACCAAGAACAGCAAGGCACGCGCCAACATCTCGGCCAGGGCCTCCGTCTCGGCACAACTCAAACGGCAGGGGGTCCTTCGCTGCAGCCTCCGCCGAAGTGCCCACAAGCCCGCGGCGGAGCCCCCGCTGCAAATACACGCCGAGCGGAACACAACCGCCGAAGTGCAAGCCGGTTGGATGTTATCGTGGAACCCGTGACACGAGGCCTCCGCGGAATACGTGGGGGCCGAAATCGCGAACTCGGCGGACGATCCCTCGGGCGTAAGACCCCCGCGGAAACGGGAAGCGGAAGAAGCTCTGGGACATCCCGATGATGAAGAAACCCCTGTCCCAGGGGCCCAAAACCGCGGGAGGCACAAGCGGGCCCGCGGGCAATCGCCTCACTTGCCCGCCCTCTCCCCCCTCACGTATATATAGCTTAGACCCCCCGCCAGCCTGGCAACAGACACCCGGCTGAGCCTCAACAATGTGAAATTGAGACACTCACCCACAATTAAAATTAGCTTCATTACAAACCGACCTTGCATGACACAGGGTAAGCTGAAGGATGTTTGCAGACAAGACTTCTGCCCCATTGGACCCTACCAGATCAAATATCTGCTACCTGGTCTTCATCGGAATATTGGTCTTTTGATCTATGCAGCTGGACAGAATCCCTATCGGCCAACCGTGGTGCCCAGCCTGGTAAATCTTCCGCCAACGACAACCCCAGGCCATACTTTCAGCAGACATCTGCATATTTCAATGCATAGCAGTGGGAATATGAATAGCCACAGGTTTGATGGGGACACATGCCTCCACGTTCAAAGCCACTCACGTACCAGGGGTTACCACTGTTGCTATAAATAAAGACGGGTTTTTCTCTTCTACCAAATAACCCGATAAGTCATTGCATGAAAGATATTGTAAATAACTCCAGCAGAGAACATGTTGGGGCTGCTTCCAATTAGCCTTCACTTACACTTTCCTGCATTTGCCAAGCTCACAGAGTTTGCTGTGCACACGTTGCGATTGGTGGGGGTCAGGGGCTCGGCCTACCCCAGGAAAAGTGCTTCTGATCCACAACACTGTTATTCCAAATTAAAAACTCTGCATTTATTACGCTTAGTAAGGGGGGGGGGGAAAACAGTGAAAGCCTCTTGTGTGGCATTTGTCTCTATCCCAGTGGTCATGCGAAGGGGGGAAGAGGAGAGAGAATCGAAAGCTTTCCCTCAGCTGCTGAGGGTCAACTGGCTCTGGAGCCGCAGTTTGTAACGCTGAAATAACTCACAACTGTTTACTAAAAGGATAAAAACCAAAGTGCACAAGACACGTTAGGTGCACATCAGAGGAGGTCTCTCAGTATCAGACAAAAGGAGGAAGGGGGACTTTTTTATTTTATGTTCCCCCAAAATCATCCTCTATGATGAATTTTTGTTTTTAGACTAATTTTTACCCATTTCTAGCCTGAGTGTGCGCGAGGTTGAGTGCTGAAGTCATACTGTGTCCATCCCCACTCTCCTCATCCCGGCCCACTAAGCACAGCTGAATCCAGCTACTGAAGGTCTGGTGGAGAAGCAGCTAGGATGAAGTGCCTGAGAACTCACTGGGTCGTTAACCTTTTCATTGCCGCCTCCTCTGCTCAGCTGTGGGGGGCATCACACACAACCAGAAGAGACTCAATAAGACTTGACCATCTTTAAACTTTGGCAGCTGTAGCAGATCTCAAGAGGCCATCATGATGCAGCATCCCCTTTTTAGCCCATATCCCAGGCCGTTCCAATCCTTCTATACGTTTATAAACAAAGATGCCCTTTGCTACCCCAGCCCCTCTCCAATAAAAGGCACGCAGACATTCCCTCAGTATTTGTATTACAGCAGAGCCTATAGGTCTGAGTGAAATCTGAACCCCAGTGCACATATACATACAGGCTTGTCTACATCTGAATGTTAATTCAGATTAAGTGAGATTGTGGCTTTAAAGCACAATAGCTATTCCAGAATGACCCCATCTAGAGGCAAACAAGAGACAGTCCCAGTCCTTCAGAGTCCAAAACAGATCAAGTAGCATTAAACTCATTTCAAAGGCCGCCATGGGATACTAGTGCACTGAAAGACTGGCAGTTAACCATATGTCCCATAGCATAGTGTGGCATCCATTTGTTACACCTCCCCAAACAGGACCTTTATGCCTTTTCCTGCGCATGGAAAGAGCCCATCCATTCCTAACCCACCTGTACCTCACAGCACCTAGCATAATGGAATTCTGGCCAGGACTAAGGCTCCTAGGAGCTACAGGAATTGAAATAACACCACAAAGCCAAAGTTTTTATTAGAAGCATTATGTTTCCACTCCGATCCTTTCAAAACAATAGCTCTGAATCTTGTGGATTTCAACCGAGGGTCTCTATTTTCACCAATGCCCATTTCTAGCTTGGCACGTGCTGCCGGTTCGGAATGCTGTCAGGATGCAGGGCACGTTTTGGGAGAAATCGAGGCTAGGCGATGGTGCAACTCAGGGATATGGGGTGGAGGAGCTGCATAGGTGTGGCTCAATCCAAGCTTTCAGCGGAACACTAATGATGGGGTTCAGAAAGGTTTTTTATTATTATTATTTTTTAATAATTATTACTTATTTAAATGAAAGCTCAGCCAAGCTGGGGATTGGAGGGGGAGGTAGAGAGAGTTGGGAATGCTGGAAAGACAGCCAGGGCTGCATGCTTGCCTCTGAAATGATTAAGCTATAAAAAGGATCGCTCTCTCCAAATAGCCTTTCAATAAGAAACAGATGTTGATGGCTGATTAACTCAACACAGAGTATAAAAATGGGTTTCCCCAGTTCCGCACCACAAATAAAATACATTTAATTAAATCTATAGGTTGAGGCCCAGGAGAGTGGCAAAACAGGGCCAGAGGGGAGGTTACAGAGATGCCCGCAGGTGCCACCGCCACATGGAGATTTTGACTTGAAGGATCGGTCAGGGTGCTGGGGACTGGCCAGAATGACCCGACTCAGCCAGGACTCTGGGCTCGCCGTAAATTTGTGCTGACTTTGGGTAAAATGTTGCCTCATGTCAGTGCTGCAATAACATGACATCATGTCGCCCGTTTGGGATTTGACAAACGCCCTCCCTCCCCCACCCAAGAGAAGGGGCTGTAACCCAACACTATCTCAACGCCAGCAGCCAGCCAGGGAGAAGAAAGGGGGCCATTGTTGTGGGCTGTCAGCTCTAGGTGAAGAGAAAGCTCTGAAAATGTCGACTAGGAGGCACAGGGCCCACTCTGCCTCCCCCCTTTGACATGCTGCCCCCAAAGTAGAAACTGGCTCCGCTCTCTTTCTTAAAAACGCACTCACTCCATCTGGGGGGCCTCTCCTAAGAGCACAGATGGAATTTACACTCAGCTAAAGTCTTTGCTAGCATGGAGTCGGGCAAACCCTGGAGCAGCATGGCTGAAATCCAGAGCAAGCTCATAGAGCTCTGGGTGCTGGGGTGCAGGGCACGCCTATAAGGAGTCACATCCTCCGCTGGCGTAAGTCAGCACACGGCCATTCAAGTCAATGGCTCTATGGTCAATTCACACCCGCTGGGGGATCTGGCGCCATTGACTCCAATGGAGCCATGGTCAGTTCACACTTGCTGGGGATCCCGTGGCTGCCCTACCTTTCTAAATCAGAGCTGATCTTTCCTGGAGAGCAAGAACTGCCTGGAGGATGGTACCTACTCAAAACAAAGCCAGAACACAAATGTCGACCCTGCGTGCGACAGAGACCAGAGCTGAAGTGGCTCAAATGGCAAGAAAACGAAGGCAGAAAGTTAAAGCAGCACAACAGAGGGGGAAAAGGACCAGCAATCAAAAGATGAAAATGATATTTGAGAAGAGGCCAGAGACACAGGGAGAGCGAGATGAAGGCATTTTGAAGGCAGCACTCCAGAAATAAACACACATCCAACCAGCAAGGAAATGGAGAGCACTGGCAGGCCATGAAAAGAACAGAGGAAGGGAACTGGGATTTATTGCTCAAGCAAGTTAGGAAAATAAAGGGCAAGTGAACGGCAACCCAGCCGAGTTAACTTTATGTCTCCCCTCTTGCCCGCTCCTTTTAGAAGAGGGAGGGGCTGCTGGAACATGAAAATCAGGCAAGAACTGGCACTAGAACAAGTCGGACGCATGCCAAGCAGCCACCACCAGAACAAAAACACACCAGGAGCCCATGTGCCTGTATTACCATGCAGCCTACAGACAAGCAGCAAGAGAGGCCAGTAAAGCCGCTGTGAGCCCCGCAGAGGCCAAAGAGAGCGGTGTCCGATGGATTTCCCTTTCTGCAGGGGAGCTAGTGCTGAAGTGTCCTGGGCCCATTGGGAATCACCATGCATCAACCAGCAGGGTGGGGCTGGTAACATGGGGTGGGGAGCTGATGCATTTCTCTTGGAATTAGCAGGATGCATCTCCCAGGCGTTGCCTTCTAGGTTCACTGTTGCACACTTATTTCCAACAAATATGCCCCAATTAAGAGTCTCTATGTTGCCTTTCAAGTAGAATGGTGTGTGGGTCAAGGCTTCCTGCTCCCTCGTTTCCCAAGCCATACTGATCAACCCCCAAAGCCAGCCTTTCTGCTACACTGGTCCCGAGCCACTCCATTTAGCATGCAAACTCAGCCCTCCACAGCCTCCCCTCAGTGCTGCATCCTCTGACACAGTGCACTGTCCACCAGGAAATCAGCAGTGGGGTGAGCGCACACCAGGGCTGGGTAACCCCAGCTCAGCAACTAATTGGCAGCAATAAAGGGTGGGGACAGCAGGGGGCCCAGGGACTGAGACTCCAGGGGCTGAAGCTGCTTTTTTCACAGCATGGCAGGGACGTTGGCAAGGAGGGGGCAGACGCCCTCTAATAAATGCCCTGCGGTGGCTAACAAAACAAAAAAACAAAAAAAAACACACCACTTATGTGGAAGACAATTTCCAACCAATAAGTGAATTTGGCCCAGTTTGATCCATGCTCAGCGTGCAGGCATTAAGAGTCCCGGAGGCAAGGACAGAAGAACAGCCATAGCGCCAGCTCACTGCCCAGCGAGCTATGGCCAATTGGCACGTGTCTATTTTAAATGTAATAGAGCCAAAAGCCAGAACCTCTTGCGCATGTTCAGATTCCTCCTGACAGCAGACCAGAAAGGGCTCGCGTCAGTTGAGTCCCCCAGCAACTGGAGCCCACACTTATAACAGAGAGGTAGCCACCAACCGCATTAGACCCTTGGCCAGCAAACTGGGCTGCTCCTGGGTCAGGAAGGAAAAAGAGAACACCCAGCTTGCATGACACCTCTGGTTCTAAAATGTATTTGCTCATTAATGTGTAATACGGTTTTATTGTCTAAAACAATGTCTGTTTTAGATCAGTTCCTTTATCCCAGGCGCTGCAGCACTGAGAGACCATAACCAGATGGTTTATATTCCAGGAGTCTTCCTGCTCCCCCTCCTCCCCTCTCTGCTCCCCACCCCACAATTCCTTACAAATTCCTGGAATGCCTACACTTAACAGAAAATTAGCCACAGGGAAAGAGTAATGAGTCTGCAGTGGATGGATTGTGGGTGAAACTGCAATCCCAGTGCCCTCACCCCACCCCAACGCCTGAGATCTCTTCTCTTTTCTGCCTAGAGACCTCCCACGGAACTGGGCTGGGTTTCTGGGGAGGGGAAGAAGGCCAGATGGAGCTGTCTTCACACCATTCAGTTCTCAAAGACTGAAGTTGTTGTGTTGCACGATGAGAGCTTGCTCTCTCGCTCACACACACACTTCCACCAAGATGGGCTATTCAGTTTGGTGGGGGTAAAGCCACCTTTGAAACCAACTGCCCCTTGACTCAAGCTAAACAGAGAGAAAGCCAGGTTGCTTCAGTGGACCCACCAGATCACAGGCATGCAGACTAGTGCAAACTAGCTCCCAAACCTCACTCAGTTTGTCTCTCCTCAGAATCTAGGTTCCCCTTCCCACTATCTCTTGGTCATCAGCAACCTGTAATTCCCTTTGTTTTTTTCTTGTGTAAGTAAATTAATCTATATCCAAGATTTACAGGAAGTTTAGATTTCCACAGTGTCTACAGACTTCTTTACCAGGAGAAAGACAAAATCCTTCTGAATTCTCTTGATCTTCATGAGATTCAAAAATTAACTCCACTTACTGGGTCCTCCACAGGAGGGATTGGTGAATATGCCAGAGAAAGAAGGAAAGAAATTAATTCTAGCAAAAACAGAGAGGGGAAGGAAGATCTTGTGGTTAAGCAACTGCAGTAGGAAATCTTGTCTAGTGAGACTGTGAGCAGAGCTGACAGAATTTGTCAGAAGTTTTCTGTTGGAAAATGCCATTTTGATGAAACTGAATTTTTTTGCAAAACCATATTGACTTATAACATTCCATTTTAAAATAAATTGGAAAAAATGGTTTGAAAACAACCCAATGTCCCATGTCAACATTTTCCAAAGAAACAATTTGGATTTTTCATTTCAAAATGACATTTTGTTTCTAAATGTACCTTTCAATTTTTAATTAAAAATATATAATCAAAATAAAATGTTTTGAGTGACCCAAAACAAATTTTTTCTGAAGTTTGTTTTGAAAATATATATATATATATTCAAATTTTACCTTTCTGTCCAGAATAGAGACCAAAAAAAATTGTTTTTGGACGCTTGAATTTTTTGTAGGAAGGAAAAATCCATTTCCCAACATGCTCCAGTTGTAAGCTCTTTAGACAGGGACCTTCTGTCACAGAACAACAGAAAGGTAGGGCTAAAAGGGACTCTTCAAGGTCATAATCTACCCCTGCACCCTGAGGCAGGACCAAGTGCATCTAGACCATCCCTGACAGAGGTTTGTATTTGGCTAGCACAATACAGTCCTGAACTCAGTGGGGCCCAGAGACGCTACAAGACAAGCAATATTACACTCTACCACCGTTGGGGCTGACTGGAGGGTGCCCACTAGCACCAGTTGACCTTGAGGAGAGAGGAAGAGAGAAGAACTTTTTGGCAATACCCCCTCTTCTGGTCAGCTTCTCCTCTTCCCCCATAAGTGAGTTTCTCTTCATCCTCCTGAGCAGTTAGGGCCTGATCCAAAGCCCACTGAAAATCAACAGAAAGACTCCCACGGACTCCAATGGGCTTTGGATTCAGGTCCTTCAATTTTCCCCATCTCCCTCTTCCCGACAAGCAAAGCCTGGCAGGTGATGGAATCCCACTGCCAAGACAAGGTCTGGTGGAGCTAGCAATGGTCCAGTATTTGGTGCTGTCCTCAGTCTGGGAGGGGCCTCCCCTCACACTGCCTTCTCTCTGTCCTTTGAGGGGAGCATAGGAGGAGCAAGCACAGCTGGATGGCAAACCAGCATATGGAGACGCTCAAGAACAGAAGCAGGCAGCATCTTGTGGATTTCTCCAGTGCAAAGGGATTATGCAATTGTCTGTGAAGCTACATAACGGCAGTATGCAGTATATGGGGCCCTCTGCTGCATGGACTCCTAGATTCCCAGGCCAGAAGTGATTCAAGTGATTCCAAAGCATTGTGATCATCCAGTCTGACCTCCTTTATCATACAGGCCAGGGAACGTCCCCAAAACAATTCCTAGAGCAGAGCTTTTACATAAACACTCAATATTGATTTACAAATTGTCAGTGATGAAGAAGCCTCCCCAACCCTTGGTACGTTGTTCCAATGGGTAATTTATGCCTTATTTGCACTTTGAATTTGTCTCGCTTCAACTTCCAGCCATTGGATCGTGTTAGACCTTTCTCTGCCAGACTGAAGAGCCCATAATTAAATATTTGTTCCCCATGTAAGTACTAATAGATTGTGATCAAATCACCCCTTAACCTTCTCTTTGTTAAGCTAAACACATTGAGCTACTTGAGTCTATCAATAGAAGGCAGGTTTTCTAATTCTTTAATCATTCTCATGGCTTTTTCCTGAACCCCTTCCAATTTATCACCATGCTTGAAACCAGAAGTGGACACAGTATTCCAGCCAGTTCCAAATACAGGGGTAAAATAACCTCTCAACTCTTACTCAAGATTCCATTTTTTATGCATTTCACCACTGCATTAGCCCTTTCAGCCACAGCATGACACTGGGAGTTCATGTTCAGCTGACTATCCACCATGATCCCCAAATGGTTTTCAGAATTATTCCTTCCCAGGATAGAGTTGTCCACCCTGTAAATATGGCCTGCATTCTTTGCTTTTAGAAGTTTACATTTACATTTAGCCATACTAAAACGCATCTTGTTTTGCTTGCGCCCAGCTTACCAAGTGATCCAGATCGCTCCTGTATCTGTGACGGGTCTTTACTATTTACCCCTCCCCCAACTTTTGCATCATCTGCAAACTTTATCAGGGATGATTGTCTGTTTTCTTCCAGGTCCCATTCATAAAACTGTTAAACAGCAGAGGGCCAAGAACCAATCCCAGAACCCTGATGGAAATGCAGCCATCTCCAGGATGGAATGCAGCAGCTGTTTAACAGCCCATCGGAACATCAGTCAGTAGCTAGAACAAGGGAAGACCACAGTATCCAATGGAAAACAGCAGAGGGACTTTAGGAAAGCAGAAAGCGATGATTCAGGCTGGAATTTGGCCAGGACTCCAGAGTGAACATCTCACACTCGGGAAAAGTGCCACAAGACCACTGACAACCACAGGTGGTGAAGCCCTGAGTTTTACATCCCAGTGGGAAGAAAACAGCTCCAGCAGCAGCACATCCCCATACAACATGCCTTGACACTGGGTCAGTGCCAATTTAGAGGGAAGAGCACCGTCTACTGCAGAGCTCCCCAAACTCTGCCCCCACTCTGCACACTCACTGGTGGGCCACAAAGAGGCACACAGCGTGGGACCTCCTCCTAGTAGCTACCTATATTAAGTATTTCCCTGACCTCCATTTCCCATATAAAAAGGTTGCTCTAACTGCAGAATGGAAGTAACGAAGCTGTGACCAGGAGGCGAGGTGGCAATGCAATGGGGTTGTAACCAGGAGGGGAGGTGGACACATTCAAACCAGGCAGGTACCCGGGGTTCCTGAGACAAGCAGCAGAAGCACTCGGAGCACAGGAGAGTCAGTCAGTCTTCCTGCTCTAAATTTCTTTGCTTGGCACCATAGCAGCCAATGGGTGAAGTGAGGAGCAATTGCAGAGAAGATTCTGCTCAGCCCCATCAGCCATGGACTGGAGCAGAGTCTGGTCAGTGCAGACAGAATCTTTGGAGACTTTAGCTGCCAGCCCCTAACAAGTCTCTACTGAGCATGTGCAAATGGAGGTTTTTCAGAGGCTCATAATATGTCCAAACCCGGACGAATTTTCATGAGGATGGCAAGACGCACCTCCTTGGCCCAAACATGAATCTGAAGTCCCTGCTTTAAAGCACAGAAGAGCTAAAGCTAAAATAAATTAATTTTTTTTTTTAAAGTGTATTTTCCCTAATCTCATTCTTGGAAACAGCTGCACCATTTAAGCTAACATTTAAAAAAAAAAGCCTAAGGCAGACGCCCAGCCTAGGAAATTTCAGCTCAAAGAGTTAGAGTTGGTCAAAGTTATACACAACTGAAAACAAGACTGTATAACAGGCAACTTTAACTATAGACCTGCCTGCACCCGATATAATTTTTTCCCACCACTTTCATACCCCTTCAGATCCAGAGCTTCTAAGTGCCAAATCGCCAGGAGAAAGTGATACAGTCCAGCATTGCAAGTCCCTGTCCCTTTAAGAGGAAGCAGAAGGAGCTCAGCAGTGGAGGATTTTGGATAGTCAGGACTGGGGTAACAGCAGCGATTGCAGGCCAGAACTGAAGTGGATGAGGAGAGCTATGCTGGAGCCCAGGACTGAAATAGCAGAGGTTTCTGCAGAAGAGTATTTAGGGACATTGAAACAGCTGGGTATGGGGGGAAGCTAGCACAGCACATATCTCCCCTTAAACTAGATCGAAGAGGGTGACAAAAAGTTAAGGGGAACGAATATAAGAGGAGCAAAGTGGTGCATCTCACTCAGTAACAGAGTTGAGATCACCTGCCACCTTTGGCATTTTCAGTGCTCGGCTCTGGCTCCTTCCAGCAATCCTGGAAGAAAGAGCGCATGGGAAAGAGAGCCAGCAAGCTGAAACCCGATCTCCTGAAAGGCTGAATTCGGTGTCTGGCTTTTCTTACCGCCTCAGTCGACCTGTACGTGCCAGCCGGGGAACTCGTAATGGTTCCACTAACCGAACTTCATTTACTTTGTATACACTCAGCCTCTAATTTATAATCATTAGCAGAGAAACAGCCAACAATTACACCTGCAATACATGGGGCGGGGGGGATGGTAAAGGAGCCGGGGTAACAGCACGCCCTGAAATCAAGGGACTGCAGGGGCTACTGCTCACCCAGACACAGACAACATTCCTGGTGCTGGAATGTGACACGTGGAGCTTTTGAGAATGGGAAAGAGGGGGGTGTGAAGGGGGTCACGCTCTTGGACGATTTACTGGCAAAATTTTTCAAGCCATAATTAACACATCAGCCACCAGAATGGTAAGAAGTGCAGATAGGCACGAGGAGAGCTTGCATGGACCAAGTCCTCTTGTTAAAAAGGAGACGGCAGGAGGAAAGGAATCTATTGTGCAGATCGCTTCCTTGACTAGTAAATCAGAAACCTGACTCCTGAAAATTGAGGGGAAGACCACTCATACCCCCAAAACTAATCACAAGCAAGGGAAACCTTCCAACCGGCTCCCATGAACGGGATGGCTCTTTGGTGGTTTCTGTTATTACAGACAGAGCTCCAAGCAGGGGTCAGGAAAGGCAGGTTCTATCCTCAGCTCTGATGCGCTAACTTAGCATGTGACCCTGGCGAAGTCGCAGAGGCCAACCCTTGCAAATGCTAAAGTTGGGCACATACATCCATATTTAGCTACTGAATGAGAGGCTGGCTTTTCACAGGTTCTCCAGGGGATGGCGGTCTGAACTCAGGGAGACCAAACATCTTGCGGTCAGACCTCTGAGCCATAGCCCCTACATGAGGCTCAATGCTGTACTAACAGCGCAGGTGTCTTCTCTCCATTTCTTTCCTGGTCGGTCGGTCTCTCTCTCTCCCCCTGCCCCCACACCCAGAGGAGCTGTTTGTGGCAGTACCCACCCAACCGCTTCCAGTGCTTCTCAACTTGCATAACCTGATAGGGTATTTAGTGCTCTCTGCTCTTCCAAGCTCTTTGACTTTGTCAAAGAGCTGCGAGGGATGTAGATGCATATTAACATCTTCATTTTACAGATGGGAGAACAGAGAAGTGACAGGACTCAACCAGGGTCACTCAGCAGCGAACTGTCCTACCCAGGAGTCAAACCTAGGTCTTTGGGCTCACATGCTAAGGCCTAACCTGGTACCCCGCCCCTACCCTAGTGAGGCACACACCCTTTGAGACTCACATTTCCTGTGAAATGGGACTAAAAAATACTCTGCCCTTGCGCTGCACTTCTTCCATCTATCAGCCTCACAGCCTCCAGCAAAGATGGACAAGCAAGCACGTCACCTCCGTTCTAAGGACAGAACAACTAACTGTTTCAAAAAAACTCCATGCCAAGCAGCACTGTGGTCTGCCCCAGCAAATCAAGATCCGTATTTGGGATCCAACTTTCAAAATTGCTCAGCTCTCCATTTACAATGCAATGGCTGGATTTTCAAACATTCCCAGCAGCTCCCACTTCCAACAGCTGCAGCCCAGGAAATCTGTAATCTGCACCATTTGAGTTTCCCCCATTTGAAGCCAGTCAGCACTTGGGGGTCTGCAGGAGGACAGCTACACCAGGTGTTTGCCACCACCAGCTCCATCCCAGACAAGGTCTGTGTTATGTATACATGCTACTGCCAGCTGAGTGCAGAGAGAAATTCCGTGCAAAAACATACTTTACACACACTGACTGTTTGCGCAAACGCTGCAATGCTGTCATGCCCAAAGCATTTTCCACAGGGGCATTCAATGGCACTTCAGCAAGGGATATTTTCAATGTTCTGCTCCCAATCGTTTCTGCTGTAATAGCTTTAAAGGATCTCTAGTAATTTTTTTTTTTTTTTAAACAAAAACACCAACCAAATTGCCCAGGTATGTACTAATGGAGTATTTCAGCCCAACTTACCATTCGAAAACTAAAATACATCCATGGGTAGAGATCAAAGAAAAACAATTCAGCCCAAAACAAAGAAGTTTCCAGTTTTATAAGCACCTGAAAACAGGCAGTTAGAATGGAAACAGTTATGCAAACTTAGCTATAGCTAGCAGGTTGTTACCAGTACCTTGCTTTATTGTACAATTCCTTGTATAATGCTGAGAAACACAGATGACATCTTGTAATAGCTTTTTCCATTCTTTTAAAAGCTTAGACTAATTTCACTCTCAGTACATCTTTATTGACAGATTTCTTTGTATGTTCTCTTCTTTCCAAGGTATTTTAATAATTGTAACTGCACCCAGGTGAAGTACCGGTACATAATCTTTCCATCTAGTGGCACAGCCTGCTTTCAGTGTATGTCAGGAGATCAGACAGATACCATGAAAGAAACTAGACAGATACCGTGAAACCAATCCCACAGCTGCACCTGCGCAGGCTGACCCCAGAGCTCCATCCTCATGCATACAGTTGCAGGGTTGGACCTTATAATGGTCTATATATGACCTACAAACTTTCACTACTACTCTGTGCTATAACCTTACAAGACGTAGCATGTGGTGCAATTTATCTTCCTACAAATGACCTTCATGAAACTAATGTACATGGGGTGCACTGAGATTCTGTAACTCATGCATCTAAGAAGGTAGGAGAAAAGTTGTACTTTCTATCATATTGTACTGTAAGCTTTGGGTAAAAGAACATAACCATGTAATTGAAGACTGAATGGTATGATATGCCCAGGTAGGAAGAGTTAAGGGTGTTGATGCAACCTTCACTTTAGCATTTCCTATCTTTGAGTGCTTGCTTCACTTTGCAACATTAACCCTGAACAGTTTTTTTGTAGAGAGCCTTCCACCCCCACAACTGCTTTAAGAAAAAGAGGCAGGGGAAAGTAACTTCACTTTGCTGGAAGCGCTGTTTGCTCCCTGTTCAGAACTCCCAGCTCCTGTATACCAGCATGTGGGGAAGGAAATCAGTGGGAGTTAGGTGTCCAAATCACCTTTGAGGAGCTGGACCTTTGCACCCATCTCAACAGTGGAGTTTTTAAGATGCATAGGGATAAAGTTTTACAAACCACACAGCTGTCTGTCAGAATCCCGTTACTCCAACAAGGCAATGCATACTACAGGAACGCCCCACCATGAAGGAAAGGGCACTCTGAGCGAAACATTGGCAGAGAGGTAGACAGACAGCCACGCGTGTGCAGCGAGGCATTCCAGGCACTTCAGGAGCGTGGCACGAAACCTCATGCAGAACACAGAGTGATGCACGGCCCCAGGTCTGCAAAGGGGCATGACTTTCAGATGAAAGCTGTAGTATAGCAGAAGACTCCAAGGCTTATCAATGATAACCTGTTTAGGCCAGGAGCTTGCAAAGACGAGAAGGTTTTTTTTCCTTTAATATAAAGGTGAGAGATCTCTCACCCAGCACACCCCATCCTGTACTCCATGCCCTCCCCAAAAGACAAACTATCACAGGTCACACCTGGAATATTTGAGCCTACAGGTGACCCATGAGCCCCTGTGAACACAAGAGTTAGAATGGAAAGCATTATGCAACCTGAACTATAGCAATTGCTGCCTCTCTCATTATAAATAGCAAGACAGCTGCAAAAGAGCCAATGGCTAAGCAGCATATATGTTGGAAAGGGGGGAGAGCATATAAAGACATCCTCAACTGTGCTGCATGCATTTTTGAGCATGCACATTATCTGGTGACATCGAGTCCACACAGCCGTAGGGGCCAACGCAAGGGATCATACAAGCACAGTGCTCCTAAGCTGCTGTTCAATGTGCCCTCACCCACATTTGTTTTCTCGTATATGCAGCGTTCCAAGTGCTCCCAGTGCAGCTCTCAGGGACCCTGGACTATGCAGCTACAGAATCACTTTGCCACAGACTCTACATTTTAATTAATGCGCAGGGAGAATACATTTCTAGCTTTGTGGGTTTGAGAAACCCTCTCAAATACCTATGAGTGTAACTGATACAATGCTGTCTGCCTGAGCCAGCTGTCAGGCCAGAGAGGTGTCTGCTGCCCCATTCAGCTCAGAAGGGGTGATAACTCTAAAGTCTAGCAATGAAGGCTTAAATGGTGACTTGTTACCTATTTCACTGCTGAAATAGCTAGCTGGCATGCTTATCCCACAGACCCAAATTGCCTCCCACCCCTGCCTAGGTGCCAAAAGCTTCAGTTGTCCCAACCAAATCCTCCATCATGCCAGCTCACCATCCACAACACAGTTACCTACAGGATACTGGATAGTAAAAACTATGTGGCACTACCAACTGGATGCCTAACCCCCAATATACAGGTGGATTAACGAGCCCCACATGCAAGAGAAAGGGGTATGGGCAGATAGGAGTTCAAGACTAGTACAGAAGATGGTCCTAAAGTAAGGCAATGCTCTTCTAAGCCTACCTCCTCCAGCCATCCTTGTTTCGGGCCACGAGTAATAAAGGGACCAGATTAAAAAGTAATAGGGTTTGGTTTGTGTTTAAGAAACACATCAATGTATTTTACGTATTTAAAAGGAGTATATAGGTGTAACAGAGCCTGGAAAAAACAAATCTTTACTTGCCTTAGACGCAAGCTTAGTTAACGCTCCTCCCATCTTACTCATTAATTTCTACGATACCAGCTTGTTAGTATAGGGTCTCGCATGAGGGCGGGGGGATATCCATGTTTAAAATTCAATACTGGAGCATTTTAGTTGGGTTCCTTCCTCGTTTGGGGTTTATTGGAATCTTGCAGGATCTTGCAAAGCAAGGAGAGGGGGAAAAAAGAAAAGGTTCTGGCCTTAGGACGCCTCCATCTCCCCTCTTCAAGGAGACTGTGACCCAGTTTCCCTAAAGCATTCTGCAAAATCTCAGTAACACAACAGAAGACATGAGACAACACTAAGGAGTCCGTGCAGACCCTGCACGAGCGTGCACAATGCCACTGAGTCGACCAATGCTGCACCCTCTTCAGCTCCGAGTCTGGTTCAAAGTCTTGGCTGCCTGACTCTGTACCAACTGCTTCCAAAAATGTTCCCTGAGTGGATTATCTCGATTTCCACCTAGCCCCGCTCCCTCGCCCCCCTCTCCTCCCCCGCAAACCCATTTTCGGGCCTGGACGCCAGAACAATTTCGCTGCAGGCAGCTTTTGTATGCCTCGACCCCCAAAAGAAAAATGATGGGTTTGAACTCTTAACCTCACCTCAGAAAGGGCTGGAATTAAAAGGGTTTATGACCAAGTATGCAGATGGGAATACTGTAATAACAACAGGCGAGATGTTTGCCCAGCACTTCAGGGCTCGTTTGAAGGAAGGGAGAATGGGGATGGATCAGCTTCTGTCGGGGGATGACGCCACGAAGCAAGAATTCAGAGACTTGGAGGCAATAGAAATGGTTGATAAATGTGGAGGCAGAGGCAGGGGGTGGGGGAAGCAAAATGCTGCATGCTGACACTTCAGATAAGTTTGCTGAGGCTCGGAGGGTTTCTGGCCCTGACACAGTTGGATTGAAAAGCCAGAGGCAGGAGGAGGCGAGAAGTTGTGGGAAGAGAAAGAAAGGATCTTGACTTGGGGGCTTACATGGCAACTTCTCCTGGGGAAAAGGCAGCCCCCCTGCCAAGTCTCACGCATTGCACGTCACACTCTGAGAACACACCCCCCCCAGCCCTGTATCCTAGGCAATTGCACACTGACTATAGGCCAGGAGCTTTCACTGATGGCTGTTAATATTTCTCTGCGCTTCACAACTATCACTCACCCATTTTACAGCTAAGCATGAGAAATGCTCAAATGCCTAAGTGACTTAGGGTTTTAAGTTCAATCAGAAGTCAATGGAACTTAAGCTCCTAAGTCATGCTAGGTGCATTTAAAAGCCTTAGCCAAGATAACTGAGGCTGCCCAAGATCACTGTATACAGGACTAGAAACAGAACCGTCAGTCTCCATTACAGCCAGCACGTCTCAGCCACCTTGCCTTTCAGAAGGAATGCGTCAGATTATGTACTTGCGTAGCACCCCTGACTACAGTGAAGATCTGTGTCTCCCTCTACTGGTTAGGTCAGTGATCCTGAGAACTCAGTGGTTCAGCAGCCAAATTAGCGATCAGCATTACCCAAAAGAGCCACAGTCGCGTGAATTCATTAGTTCGTTTAGTACAGTAATATATATCCATATGTAAAGCATATGACAGGGAAAATATTAAGTTTTTTATATATTATTCTCACAACAAAATGACTGACCAAGTATTATTATTTCATCAACTACAACTGGTTAATGACGTAGTCGAAGTCTCCGGATTGGTTAATAATTCAGTCACCCAGTGGTTTAAGATCACATGCTTTAAAGGAGACACATTGAACAGCCACTTGCGGCTCACAAGCCTCAGTCCGAGTATCACTGGGTTAGGTCACAGATATGTTCATATGTCTGCTACTGCCTCCCTGTTAACTGAATGGGGTACTTAGTTCAAGTGGGAGAGTCCTGTGCTTTTAAGACTGAAAGCTCCTGGGTTCATTCCCTGCAAAAGACCCAAACAGGAGCATCAAAAGATCTGGCTGCCTCCAATGAGCAGATGCTCCGCTGCTCCTGGATCCCCCGTGTTCCACTGCTGTGTCACGAACAGGGAATAGCCACACTATCAAAATGTGTGTCATGTCCCCTTCTCTAGGTGACTCTACACAGCAAGCCAGCCGCAGGAGAAACATCTATCGTTGAAGTGGAAGAGACCTGTTGCGGGTCCAAGCTCTGCAGATGACCCTTATGGGGGAATATATTTTAGTTTTTTGTTGTGTCTTTGGACAGCACCTAGCACAGCAGGGCCAGGGACCAGGCTCACAGGCAGTATGTCAATATAAATAATAAATACTAACAGTGCAAGGACCTGGGGATGTGTGAAGCGACTATCTACTGCAATGCACTGTCGTGAGAAGCAGATTTGGAGGAGACGGCATTAATATTTGTTCGTACTGTTGTATTTTGGTTCATGGCGCTGTCCTTTTGAGAATCAGGTGCGGCATCTATTGCAGCGTTGATGTGAGGAAGACGGAAGGGACAGTGTATGCTGAGAGGGAACGACCCTGCTGTTGTAAGCTCCAGAAATTCGATCCAGACCTGGTCTCGGGGATCTTTTCAGGATCCAAGTCTCATTCTCCAAGATGGAACATTAGCACTTCAGGGGACAAGATGCTTCAGGGGACTGCTAATGAGCTGCAGATTCCCAGCTCAGCAGGGATAAATGGATGTAATGTGGCCCTTTCCATGTGATGAGTTTCATGGGCCTCAGGGCTAGCTCATGTCACAAACTCATCACCCCAGTTCAGTAGAATCAGCAGAGGAGCCAAGAACTGCAAGGCCAATGGAGGCGGAACTACGTGTTATGTAGGGGAAGTGGCTGCCCCCCCTCAGCCCATCCCATAACAGAGTTAGCCCATGGAAGCAAGGCAGCGTTCGCTTGCTGTGTTGCTAAACAGGCAGACAAACCCTCGCTTTACACCGCCATCAAACCTCCACAATGCGAGTTACTTGCAAATAAGCACACTAAATAATTTGCATACAATGTCACACCTGGAGCATCTTGGTCACTGTGGACAGGTGAGAGTCATGACAACAATTAATACTGATCGAGGCATTTGAGGCTACACATGCATCGTTCTCACACACACACACACACACACACACCCCACACACACCCTTGCTCTCATCAGCAGGCAAGAGATAGCTACAGCCTCCATGGTAATCTGGTACAGGCCACTCCAACGCACAAGGGGGCAATGCAACTACATTACAGAGGGGATGAGCTTGAAGACGACACTCCAGGGTTTACCGCCTCCACTCAGATTCACCTCCAAACCTCTTGAGCATTAGGAAACGGACACGAACAGGCTCCCTGGCGAGATCACTCGCACTTCCAGTGTCTGGCTGGGTCAGAAACACAATCAAAAGGGGGTGCCTTTGGATTATTTCAGCAATTCCACTCGGGCCACAATCCCACTGCCATGGATGTGACTGGAAATTTTGCCAGTGACTTCAATAGGAGCAGGCAAGGCTGCCAAAAGCATCCAGCCAGGGGAAGCAGAGGCAGCAGCTAAATGACTGACCAAGTATTAGATTCTCAGAGTAAATATTTATTATCTCTTCCTGCAAATGCCATGGCATTTTCCTCCCCTTGTGTCCCCACTCTATTTCAGGAACCTAGGTGCTAGTCAGTGACTTTTCCTAAAAATCATGAGTTATTCTTGGTCTCCTTACAGCTTCACAGGACCAGCATTTGGGACCCAGACAAATCTGTAGGGTGCCTCAAACTCTCTTAGATCAACAGATCAGTTTCTCTGACTGGCACACGCCCCAAAAGAATTGTGCCTTAACATTGCTGAGGCTGCCGTTCAAGTTTGGCGTTGGAGAAAACTGATCTGGCCTCCCAGTATCTGTGCTCAGTCTTGGACGAGAGACACAAGCCAGCTCACTTGCAACTGTGTGGCTGCTGCATCTTTTCACAGCTGGGCTCCTGCTTATAGTACTGCCTAGATCCGCCTTCCAGATCCCACCCTGCTTTGTTTTTGGATACAAAGCAAATAATTCCTGCCAACAAGGCAGATCTCAAGCAGCAGATCTATAGCAGGGCAAGCTGGATTTTACACTTGTTCCTTCCCATCCGCCACACTGCCAGCTGAGGGGCAATTCCTACACCGCTGCTCCTGGTGACAACGCACAGATCAGACAGGAAACAAAGCTGCACATTCTGTTCCTCAGGCAGAGGCTGCCGCGACGCCAGCAGCCAGGGAATCCTTGTACTGCCTTGGAAGCAGAGCAAGCTGGCTCTCAAACCTCTATGTAAGCTGCCACCATCACCACAGGCCAAGCAGACTGGCTCAAGGTTTAAGGACCTAGCCTAGTTCAATTACCATTTACTGTGTGACCTTGGCCTTGGCACTTAGTTTTCTCTACACCTCAACTCCCAATCATTACAATAAGGATAACAGCACTGTCCTGTCTCAGAGGGGTGTAGGAGGATAAATGCATTAAAGATCATGAGGTGCTCAGATACCTCAGCGACGGGTGGGGAAAGGGTGGGCAGGGAAGCAGGTGCCCACAGAGTGGAGGAAGAAAAGCCGGCTCAGGCATGATGCAACTCATCAGATCTGAAAGAGCCAGGTCCTGTCGGCAGGTGTCTCTCCCTCCGACCAGCTCAGCAATCAGCCCCACACACCACACCCCTCTTCTGGCTGGCAGAGAGCTGCGGAGCACTTAGCCCAGAGACTCTCAGTATTCCAGTCACTGAGTCGCTCACGAGAGGTGCACATTGGCAGGAGGCATGCTTCACAGTCGAAAGGGGAGAAGGGAAAAAAAGGAGAAGAATATTACAGAGGTAGATTTATGGGTGGAAAATGACAATTACCACCATATTTTATCCACATTTAAATGAGAGAGGTGTTAAGGGCCAGGGAATACATAGGGCTCAGCCACAGTCACTCCAGAACATCCAATCTCTTCATCACCATTAGGCCCTGCTTGATTTTTACATGCAAGGAGGGGAAATTATACCCAGTCCCTGCTGGTGGGTTTTACTTTTGTTTTTTAAACAAAGCGCTTCCAAAGCACAGAACTGTCCATTACGGAAGCAGGTAACTCACTCTCAGCCCAGGTCCAGCAGATCTGTGTTTCGCTGCACCGCATGGAGAGGGAGAGTGGCCCATGGTTAAGCGACTGCACTGGCATTGCAGAGATCTGGGCTCTGTTCCTGGCCAAGTCACTGCTATGTGCCTCAGTTTCCCATCCCCTACAGGAGAGAGCATGAAAACCCTTTTTATTTCTCTTTATGATCTCCCACCATCCATCCTCACTGATACTGGTGCCAGTCACGGTGCCTTGTCTACACTAGAGATGTTTTCTAAAAACTGCTCACCCTGGCTAAACACCAGGGGGAGCCCTGCAGCCATCTATAACTCCACATCAGTCAAACATCCTCTGCCAAGCCAAGACAGCCACACCTAATAGACAGTCTGTTAAAAGGTCTATGGACACAGAAACCCTGCCTACACTAGGGATTCTAATGCCACTAAAAGCCACCCGTGGTATCAGCAACAGGGGAGGGAGAAACAGCTCCTTGCGTGGAAACAGAGTCAGTGCTTTGCCCTTTCTAGCTCTGAGAGCACTGGAAGGCTTAAAAACTCAGGCCCCAATCCTGCACTTGCACCTCCGCAGGCAGACCCCTGGGCTAGTGTAGAACCTTGAACAGAGGCTCTGGGCATCCTTCCGCTTGTGAGGATCCAGTTACAGGAGCAGGGTCACAGCTTATAGACGCAGAGAGAACGGGTCATGCCACTCGACACAGGTTCCACAGCCCATCTATAGCAGATGGGGGAACAGACCTAAAGCCCATTCCTTTCTCCCAGCTCCTCCCCCGTCCACAGACAGCTACTTTCACCTTGAAGGTTCATCAGTTTTAATACCATTCGCGTAGCACCCCCAGAGGGGGGTGGCTATGAGTTATTTTAGGGCTGTGCCAACAGTTAAAAGCAGCTTTTTGTGACTACCTCTCTGATGCAACACACAAGGCAGCAGCTTATTTGTGCCTTCCAGCAGGTACAAGGGCTCAGGCACTCAAAGAGACCAGTCAGCTCAGCACCACGGACATGTCTTTCACCCAGGGCAACACGGCCCATGAACAGGGCATCTCGCCGAGCAGCGCAGAAACCCCTTTCTCATCCTGTATCTGCACGGGGGAGTGATGGGAGGTTAAAAAAAAATAATAATAAAAAATAAAACATCAATTCCTGCACCAGTCACCTGATCATTTGAAGGTGGAGGCAGGGGAAGAGGGATAAACACTGGCTTGGATTCTAGGTGCGTACAAAGCATCCGACAGGCAAACCATCTCTTCGCTTACACTTGTACAACTGACAGATATGCTCAAATAGTTTCACTCATTCTCCCCGCCTCCCCCAACTAAATTTCTTTAACACATGCAACCAAGTGCCAGCCTTAAACCATATCATTGGCGGCTTTATGTTAAAAGCCGCAGTGTAAAAAAGCAGCACCAGCAGCTTACAGCTACCCAGCCGTGGGGCGCAATTTCACTGACTCTGAAACTAAGCCGGATTGTCCCTGCTCAGTACCTGAATGGAAGGCCACGGAAGTAGCGCTGGGGATTCACTAAGCATGATTTTCTCCAAGTCGGTATGGAACAGGGAGCTGCCATCTTTTAGTCGAACAGTAAAACCAACTTTGAGGTCAGTAAAGCTTTATGTGGCCTCTTTCAGAAGCTGGGATGTTAACCTAGGGATCCTGGCAGACCAAAACACTCTGGTAATAACATTCTCCCCTCCCTCATCTAGTTCCCCTGCCTTGCAGAGCATTCTGCGCTTCCTAGGCAAAGCCACTATTTACAGCTAGAAATAGTTGTTGTCTTAGATTTCTACAGCACCTCACATCCTTAGGCGCGTCAACAAAGGACTCTGAGGCCACGCCTACACTACGGGATAATATCGAATTAGCTAAAATCGGTTTTATAAAACTGATATTATAAATTCGATTTCATGCGGCCACACTAGGCACAGTAATTCGG